>NW_015641029.1:943607-964024 GCF_001515625.1 Sinocyclocheilus rhinocerous | reverse complement strand
GTTAACACCCCGTCAGAATGCGCCATCTAGAGTTTCATGACTGAACTATATATTTATATGCTACTTAAAGGGATAGTTCACCCAAAAATGAAAATTTTATGTTTATCTGCTTACCCCCAGGGCATCCAAGATGTAGGTGAAATTGTTTCTTCAGTAAAACGCAAACGAAGATTTTTAAGTCAACAGTCACCTACATCTTGGATGCCCTGAGGGTAAGCAGATAAACATCAAATTTTCATTTTTGGGTGAACTATCCCTTTAAGGCCGTAATGAATCTGAATCAAATCTGGACGTCAGTGCTAATACCCATAAGTCTGGTTTTCACACATTCTCACAGGGAGCTGAATACGAATTCAGAGGTGAAGATTGTCCATACCTCAGTTCATGGGGTGGGCCATATTTTTGTCCAGGCTGCTTTTAAGGCCTTTGACCTTCATCCTCCATATGCCGTGGAACAGCAGAAAGATCCTGACCCAGAGTTCCCCACCGTCAAATACCCCAACCCTGAGGAGGGAGAGGGAGTCTTGGTACAATACACTGATACACACACACACAAATGACATTAGAAAAAGTGATATATATATATTTTGTGGTTTTGTTATGTAATGCCAGATGGACAGTAATCTATGTTTGTGTATGTAGACATTATCCTTCGCGCTTGCAGATAAAGAGGGAGCAACTGTTATTCTGGCAAATGACCCTGATGCTGACCGACTAGCTATTGCAGAGAAACAGGAGAGGTCAGTGTTATTTGGCATTTTGTGTTGATTTTCATTCAGTGTGTCATTTTTCTGAATAGCAATAATTCTTTCGGTAGTGGGCAGTGGAGGGTGTTCTCTGGGAATGAGTTGGGTGCTTTACTCGGCTGGTGGATTTTCCAGTGCTGGAAGCTGCAGAAAGGAGAGGGAAAAGCCTCCATTAAGGATGTCTACATGCTATCCAGCACCGTCTCCTCAAAAATACTCAGTGCCATTGCTGTAAAAGAGGGCTTCCACTTTGAGGTACCTCTGCTTTTTACCCCATAAAGTGTAGTGGTTTCTCTAACCCAGTGGTTCTCAACCTTCCCACCCCTTGTCCAAGAATATATTTGAAGACCCTCCTATCTATAATGTTTTTAGCATTCCAATGAAGATTATGTTAATATTACTACATTTTAATAATTGTAAATCTTATTGGGCCTGCCCTTAAAGTTTGCAGAGGCCCTCTGGTTGAGATCCACAGCTCTTAACCAAAGGAAAATGTTCTTTTCTGACAGCAGTGAATATTAGAATTGGTAAAATACTGGGACAATTTTAGTGTAATCTTGTATTTTATATGATTATGGTCTAAATTATAAATTGAATTTAGTATTTGACAAATTGACTGTTTCATGGGTCAATAATAATGTGCGTTTCCCCAGCCCTGGAGATCCTGGAAATATCAGGGAATTGCAAAAGTGTGGAAAAATCCATGAAAATGTATACAATCTTAAATAGTCATTAACATATTCTTATAATTCTCAGTTTTTAAGTATTTCTTTGGCTAGAAATGACTCTTTGTAAGCGCAATCTCACATAAAATGATTTTAAAAAATCCTTATCCAGTCATCAGGGACAACTGGAAGAGTCTTGGAAAAATAATGGAAATTCTTCGGTCAGAAAGTGCAGCTACTCTGAAGGCATACTCTTATTTTGTACAGTATCATGTGTGGAAAAATAATTGATTACTCACTTTTGATGTTCTACTGTCTGACCCTCTGCATCTGTCTTTTACAGGAAACTCTAACAGGCTTTAAATGGATGGGAAATAGAGCCAGAGAGCTGATGGACCAGGGAAAGACTGTTCTGTTTGCTTTTGAAGAAGCTATTGGTACAGTGGCATCCACACCGCAAGATGCTGAACATTTATGTGCATTTGTGTAACAGTCTGAATTTTGATCTTGGGTTCAAACCACAAGTAGTTGTCAGTGTCTGTTCATTTTTATGCATCACAATATCATAATTGTATTGAAACGTAAAAAAAAACAAAAAAAAAACACAGTGGTGCAGACTTTATTAAAGGAAAGCTTTAATATTTTTCTTTGGTTGCTCTGTTGTTGTAGGTTACATGTGTTCTCCTGCAGTTTTGGACAAAGATGGTGTGAGTGCGGCTGCCATTGCTGGCGAGTTTGTCTCTTACCTGGCTTCTAAAAATATAACTCTGTCCCATCAACTCAGATCCATTTATGAGGAGTATGTCACAAAAACTTTGGCATTGACATCTCTAATAATTTATGTTCTGAATCTTCTTGTTAATCATAGTTTTCACATCGTCTTTTTTCAGGTACGGTTACCACATTTCCAAGAATTCCTACTTCATCTGTCGCAACCAAGACACTATTAAACAGATGTTTGAGTGTCTTCGGAACTACGACGGGGAGAATTCATACCCTAAAGAGTGTGGGGGCTTTGCCATCACAGCAGTGAGAGACCTTACGACTGGATATGACAGCAACCAGCCGGACAACAAGGCTGTGCGTAGCCCATAATGATTAGAATTATTGTGATAGTTGATCTTATTTCAAGTTTTCTTATCCTATATCTGTGTGTCCTTTACTATTACTCACAGATTCTGCCCACCAGTAAAAGCAGTCAGATGATTACCTTCACCTTTGCTAATGGAGGCGTGGCTACAATAAGAACCAGCGGAACAGAACCTAAAATCAAATATTACACAGAGCTCTGTGCTGCACCAGGAAACAGGTTTTAGACAGCTTCATTATTTCACACTATTACTATAGGCCTAATTTTAAAATAATAATTATTAATATACTGTATGTAGAATTATTATTATTATTTAATGCAAACATATTATTGCTGTAGTAATATTTTTTTGATTTGTTTATTTTTTATAAATTACTTTGCAATATATTATTATTGTTGTTATTATTATTAAAGGTGATTTTTATTTTATTATTACTTAATTTATAAAAATAGACAAATCAAATAATTACTATTGCAGTTTTTTTTACATTCAACAATAACAATAATAATCATACATTACATACTGTATAATAATATATATTAATAGTAATATAATAATATAGAATTTATTATTCTTATGTATCATAATATACTATTAGAATTAGTATCATACTATTCTATTCTGTAATACTATTCAATGTGACTATACAATAATAATAATATATTACATTAAATTGTATATTACTTTAGTTAGAATTCTTAATGTTGTGTGTGCGTCTGTGTGTGTGTGTGTGTGTGTAAAATTATTATTATTATGAAGTACTGTTTCTATGTTACAGTATAGCAGTATAGTTGCAAATTGCAATAGTGATATATTTTTTTGATTTTAGTTTTTATACAAATATTTTAATAATAATAATATATTACATATCATTCTATATTATTTTATTATTGTTATTATTATTATTATTATTTAAAAATTGTATAGTCATATTAAATGGGGGAAAAACTCTTGTTTTTAGCTGATCACCTGCTTGAGTATGCCACTTTTTTAAACTATATAATAACAGTCGTCGTTATTATATGATAAATATTTACAACTGTAGCTTTGTATGCTGTTGTCACATGCAGCATATTTTATTAACTTTATTTATAGAATATTACTAAGTTAATAAAACAAATTAAAGGTAATAGGTCATCAGGGTATTCTATGCAGACACAAAATTTGCATACTCTGCGCACTGTACGCTGCAATAATAGTAAAAGCAGTATGTTAGCATGATCGTGGCCATAGAGCCTTAATCGTAGTCTTGGCACATGAATAGCTCATAATATTTTAAAAACAATTTTTCTGTCTGTCTTTTCTCTAGTGATCTTAACCAGCTGAAAACTGAACTGGATAACTTGGTTGATGCCATCGTGGAACACTTCTACCAACCAGAGAAAAACAACTTGACTCCTCGACCAGAGTGAGAGATACTATCACTCAGGTTTACAAAGATTTTGTCTAATTCAGCTATTAGTCTTAACATACCACACATAACCACTCTTATTAAAACGTACATATTCTGGGTCTCAATCTAAAGAGGACTTACTTACTTTGCACTTACTTACTTTTAATGCAGGAAATGTAGATCAAAGCTGGTGCCACATGAACATACCTATTGCCTTTTTCATTTTTGCACTTTTACATTTTTTCACCTTTCAGTTTTGTAATCTACAATGTTATCGGATGAGAATTTTTTTATTTTATTTTATTTTTTGCCTTTTTGACCTACAGTAGTGAACTATGAATGTACTAATGTTGCAAAGAAAGTGTATTTGAATTAATATAAAGCAGATATATTAGTTGAGTTGATTGACAGAAATGATTCCATATTGCTGGAGCAGAGGACAATATGTAGTTACTGTTTAATTCAGCCAACCAAATAACCTCAGAAATCAAAAAGCCAGCTTATGTCATTTTATACCAGCAATGCTCAAATCCAGATTAGAGGGACCTAACAGCCTTACTGTGGAAAAAAAAAAATGATATCTACATTTTAATTTTCCACGTTTACATGATTCCATTGCGTCTTTATTCAATCATCTATGTTCAGTGACATGTAACTGTTTGATTACATGCAATTTGTTTGTAAATGTTTATTTACATTTTGAATATCAAACTCAACCAGTTTGATAATTCATTCAGAACTTTTAGCCGTGAGGTTGAGGCTGGGAACATATTTGGAAGGTTTTACATTTGAACAGAAAGGAAAAGTATTCCTTGAATAGATTAGTGTTTGTGTTGTTAAAGCAGCTTGTTTTTTAGACATCTCATTTTGGCAAACAGTTGTTTAACAGAGCATATGCCTTACTACAAACTCCAAAGTGGACTATGTCATCTAATGTAAGGCTGACTAGCCAAACCACCAGATGCGTTAAAATGCCTGTTGACTTCTTTTTCATGTAAAGTGATTTGATATGTTTCAGGAGCTCTTCAGTTTAATACTTTTCTCACAATGCTGTTTTTCCCCTCTATTTGGAATCAATAAACAGCAAGTGGTAACAACAACAAAATGGTCTTTTGTCTGTGTGGGAGTGTGTGATAACAATGTAGAAATAAATAAAATGGATCTTATATAACAAATTAAACACATTTTATTCCTTGATTAAACATGTTAATCCAACATTCACTGTCCATTTTTAAAAGTCTCATAAAAGTCTCAAACTCATGGGTTCATTAAATTGTACTTTCCTGAGGTCTGACTATGAAAGCCAATGCATGTATTATCTGTTTAAGGCCAGCAGAGGGTATAGTTGATCCCAAAACTTTGATTTTATTTTTAACATTTGTTAAATTCATGTTTTTGATTTATCTTTATATTTGTTGCCTTTATTGTTATTTGTTTGCATTTGTATTACTTCATTTTTGTATTGCCTTTTTTTTTTTTTACAGCCTTTCACCAACTTAAAACAGTGGGTTTTATTAAAGTTTATGGACACTTGTATTCGAAATTATGCTTGGAAAATGTTCCCTGCTAAAAAACAAACAAACAACAGAAACCATCACAGAATTTGTAATGGTTTTACTGGTTATAATGCGAATTGTACTGGTTTTAATGGAAACTGTAATGGTGCCTGTGGGTCTCTACTCTATTGGTGGCTTGTTAAAACCACTAAATCCTAATGGCATATGTCCCAAAACACACTACAGGAAACCATTTTTTAATGTTTTTAATGGATAAAAGTTGATAGTTTGTAATCTTTGTAATGGTATCTGTAGTGGAAACCATTCGAATTTCTGTGATGGTTTCTATTGTTTTTTTCAGCAGGGTTAGGATTACTTTGATATGTTTGACGAAGTATTTCAGTATATAACAGATATGTAGACCTACTTATTTAGACCTATTCTTTTTTGTCCAGTGAAAATCTATAGGCTGTTAGTCTATAATTGTGTAGGTAAACTTGTTTTAGCTATTTTAAACTTTTCAGGTATAGGCAATCTCGGTCTTTATTTATAGTCTTGCTCACACAGTTGACTGTACTGTGTGTGTGTGTGTGTGTGTGTGTGTGTGTGTGCGCGCGCGCGCGCGTGTGCTCGCAGTGGTTTGTGTAACAAACCCATAGACTGCAAAAAAAACCTGAGGAGAGCAGTTGTGTCATAAATGAAGAGCAAGAGCTGCCTGTGGGCACGCGCACTGGGATTTATCAAACTGGACAGTGAAGGCAGCAGGTACGACGCTGGATAAAGGCACATTATTTTGTGTAACACTGCTTTAAAGTATCCATATAATACACCTATTGCATGTTCATACTATTAAAGACAATATCAAATATTAAATTGAGTACTTTGACGCTGTGTTTAGGTCAACGTTATGGACACTGTAACGTTAGCTAAAGCGCGACTAAATTTTACATTATTTCGCGGACTGTGTAACTAGAATGGAAAGAAGTACAATTTAAAGAAAGTTCCCCAAAAATTTAAATTCGGTCAATAATTTTGCTCACCCCATGCTAGCGGTCACTATTCACTTTTATTAATATGCAATAAAACTGTCAGTCATCAATTCTATCATTTCCTTTCGAGTTCCTCAGAAGAAAGAAAGAAAGAAAGTAATTCGGGAAACAGCATGATGATGAGTAATAATGACAATTTTCCCCATTCTTCTTTTTAACTATCCCTTTAAAAGCTTTCAAAAACTAACGCTAATAAACTCAGCAGCTTTAATATGCATTGTGGATTTCATTGTGATTTTTTTATTTATTTCCTGTTAGTTCTGGCAAGTACCGGTAGTCTCTCTCTCCCTCTCCCCGTGATCTGCTCAGTGCTCACCATCAGAAGTTCATTCAAACGTCAGATGAGAACAAGACTTCCTCAATCGCACGCGCAGCGAGCACCACTCAGCTCCGTATACTACTGTCGCGTTATTGAATGCTATGTATGGAGAGCGACAGATGTGATGAATCGACTATTTTGTAGAAAAGGCAACCTGAAAATCAGTTCCCAATGGGACATTAGCCTGTATTGTCAAAATCTAACGGGACCGTTATTCAAACACTTCCTCAAGGCGGTGCATTGTGAGTAAAGGTAAATGAAAGTTACAACTTGTCTCCTATGCTAGTTTTTTGTTTGTATATAGAATACATACTTAAAAGTAACCTATCTAAAGCAAATTATGGCGCTGTAGCAAACCTATGACCTTGTCACATGTCCTTAAAATCTTTTTAGAAAGAAAAAGTGTTTTTTGAGGTGATTTGAGAGTTGCTGATATGACTCCATGACCTGTCTTATATATTTTTGTTGTGATTGCCTTATTGCTATCAGAGAAACTTTCTGTTGACCTCTCTAAATAGCAGTTGTGTCTCATTAGACATGCTTGGCTATTTATACTCACTGTTGGTTCAGTGTGTTTGTGCCTCATGAGGAACCCGTCTCAGATCAGTGCAGGAGGACAATATCTTCCAATGCTTCAAAGTCTGTTCTGAAGGGTGCATCCCTTGGCTCTATCACAAATTGCTCTGATCCTTAAAAATGACCTTTGTTTGTGTAACAGAATGCAGGCATGGTTCTAGGTTATATTAAATATGCTAGCTAGACTAATCAGTTTATTTAGATGTTACCAAATTAAGCACATAAGATTTTAGCCATTGTTGTTATTGTCAACTAAAACTATTTAAAATCATTTTTGGCAACTGAAATGAAGCTGAAATAAAATGAAATATAAATATTAGATGGAAAAACTTTAAAACTGGAATGAAAATGAGAAATGTTGTCATGGCAATATTAAAAAAAAATAATAAAAATGACAAAAGCACATAACAAAATTACTAAAAGTAAAATTCAAATAAAACCTGTAAATATATAAAAGCCAATTCAAAATATTAATAAATAGCTTACTAATAACATAGAAAATGCCAAAATAACAGTGGTTTTAGCCTACCTTAAATAAGAATTAATACTATTTAATGAACAGTAAGATTGCTTTTTCTCAAGCTTGTAATTTCTAAAGAGAATCAAAGGAAAAAAGTATTCTTTGCCTGTGTCCTTCTGTAACATTTGCAGGGGCTTTCAGAGTAAGCTGTTTTAATCCCCTGCAAATGGCAAAGTTGATGAAGATGTGCTCAAAGGGTTTGTCATAGGCAATGATCTTCCTCAAACAGTGTGTTGTACCTTAATTGTATCTGCTCACTGAACCGCCTGCTTCGTTAATGTTGGTGTTTTTTTTCTTTTGTCTTTTGAGGTTACACCTAGTTCCTCATTTTTTAACTAGGAGCATGGAGGGCATTTGTTTCAAGGTCAAACCCAGGGATGACCCAATCAAAGCTCATCCTATCTGTGCCCTTACACAAACACTTCCTGGATCAGAGGGTAAGAGGAAGAAAGAAGAAGGGGAAGAGGAGATTCAGTACAGGCTAACTCTGGTTGGATCTTTGGCCATACATCCACAGACCACCATGGCGATGCTTCCCTGGGTGGTGGCTGAAATACGGAGGCCCCGACTTGGGGAGAAGAACAGAAACCTTGAATTCAATGGTGCTCACTCTCCAGAGGTTAGTATATGTAATACTAATTAAATGTATGTTACCAAAAAAATAAAAACACGGCTATGTAAAGCCTAATGTATTGTATTGTAAATGTATATTCTCTGCCTGCTGTTTAAAAGCTGGAGTTAGTCTGTTAAGTTATGTTTTAGTCTCTTATTCTCACCATCAAAAATACAGTAAAACAGGCATATTGTGGAATGTTATCACAATTTCAAATACTGTTTTATATTTTAATACATTTTCAAATATAATTTTGTCCTGTGATGCAAAGCTGAATTTTCAGTAGGCTAGTCATTACTCCAGTCTTTAGAGTCACATGATCCTTTAGAAATAATTCTAAATCATGCTTTGATGCTCAAGAAATATCTAATTGATCGCAAACTTTTGAACGTTAAAGTACATATGAAACAATTTTACTGAGGAATAATAGAAGAATTAGTGTTAAGATCAGGGGTACAAAGAAGTATTATTTTTTAAAATACTATGGTACTTGTTATTGACAATACTGACGTACTATAATATGTTTTTTTTTCCTGATGGTCCAAGGTTCGAGATCAGCCTGTGGTACTGCAGATTTCAGCCAATTCAGTGTGTTGCATTCTGGACACGGCAGGCCCGGGGAAGCCATGGGACCCATTGCAACATATGGTTCTGTTTGATCACAGGCCTCATCGTATCACCAAACTCATTCACAACAGCCAAGAGCCCAGCTATTTCGGCTGTCTGCTCAGAGAGGAGAAGAAAGCAGCCTGCTATGTATTCCGCTGCCAGGACCAGATGAAGGTAAGGGGACATTTTTTGGATTAGCAGCATTTTATTGATTAATATGAACTTCAAATTTAGTTGAAGTGCCTGTGCAAGCTAAATTGAAAATGGAATGGACACCAAGCTACAGAAGCTTATTTCTGCCATGGAATAAAAATATAAAAGAGGTAATTGCAACTTTATCTCACAATTCACACTTTTTTTCTCAGAATTGTCAGTTTATATATTGCAATTGCAAGTTATAAACTCGTAATTGCAAGTTTACAGGTCATTTTTTCTCAAACTCTGAGTTTAAATCTCACAATTTTGACTTTTTCTCTCGAAATTTTAAGTTTATGTCTTGCAATTCTCTTTTTTTTTTAGCCCAGAATATTTAGACAACCTGACTACATGCACATGCAGAATTCTGCAAGATGTCAATTTGCAATTGCAAGATATAAACTTGAATTTCTGAGAAAAAAGTCTGACTTGTGAGCTATAGCCTCACAATTGTGAGCTAAAAAAGGTCACAATTACCTTTTTATTTCATGGAGGAAATAAACTTTCATACCAAGCATTGTCACTATAACAATAAATTGGTGTGTTTATGGCTGTTAGAACTATTAGAGGTTAACCATAGATGTTATTCTCACATGACTTTGAAGTGAATCTACTTTGATGAAGGAAAGCTCAGATGTTTAAATGTCAACCCTCCCTCCTTATGGGTGTGTGCATCTGTGGATGAGCTTTGTTCAAATAAGACACAGTACCATAACAGCACAATGACAATCAACGAAAACAACCATAAAGTCATTTTACAAGAGTGCTGTCCATGCAGAACATTCCACCGCAATGCTAGAGTGTTGCAGGTAGATGCCAGGCCATTGCTGGGCGGTTGCTAAGGTGTTTTGGGGGTTGCTAGGTGGCTTCTTATTATTGGGCTACCCCAATCTCAAGGGATTGATACCGTCATCATTTACTCACCCTCATGGTTTTAAAACCTGTATGATTTCTTTTCTTCTGTGGAACACAAAATAAGTTATTTTGAAGAACATTGGGAACTAATATTGATTTATTGTGATGGAGAGTCTGAGATATAAATCGTGAAACTTCCTTCATCAACCTGCATTTAGGCAGGATGTAGATCTAAGTTGTCATAGTAACCATTTCCTGTGTCAGTGAGCCAGCCACAATGTGGCTACGGACTCCTGGTGACTTTTTATTGACGTGGTAAACAGACAGAGAGATAGAAAAAGAGATAGACAGGTGTTTATGTCGCTGTCTTTTGACCACCTGTTACTCATGCACTCACACTTTCCAAAATCAGTGTGTGCGTGCAAGTGTGAATGTCTGAGATATCTGAGATCATAGTGATCATAGATAGTCTTCCCTCAACTCCACACACTCCATGTTCTTTTTTTAAACTGAAAAACAACAGTTGAATGTCCTCTTCATTTAACCATAAATTATCAGCTTTCATGTTAGCTTTTCACCAGCCAGTTTAACCACAATACTAACAAAGATAATTCCACATCTTTCATGTGAGACTGAGACCCCACAGCTGTGCTTCGGCCTTTGGCTCAACAGCTTAACATATACCAAATACCTTTGTATCCTTCATGTTGTTCATAATATCTCTGTAATATTAGAGTGACAGCTGTGAAAATAACAAGTCAAATTTGAACTATGGCATTATATGTGTTTTATATGTAGTTATGGGTAACTTAAAGTCGTGATGAAACAGAAGAAGTGACAGATCTTTTCTTAAATATTGTGATGTACATCTGAGTGTAATGTATTATCAAAATAGAAAAAAATGCAGGGCAATGAATTGGTTCCGTCCATTGGTTGCTGATTGGATTTTGAGGTGTGGCCTTTGTGCTTGCAGTTGATTGTGGAGGGGCGGGGTTTAAGCAGAGCAAATGATTGGAGAAGTCCAGCATATGTCACCAGAGAAAAGTCTGTAGTCATAACATCTTGATTAAAAATTATGAGGTCAAATAATGTTTTAAAAAATGAATGGATGAATTTTTTGCCCCCCAAAAATGAGTTTGTAGTAATGCATTTGCCATTGAGAAATCTTTGCTAAAATTACTTAAACTTGCATTTTTGTTAAAGCACTCAACACCCGCTGAGTACAACGATAGAGCTTGAAAGATCAAAGACAATTTTTAATATAACGCCAACTGGATTCGTCTGAAAGAAGAAAGTCATATACACCTAGGATGCATCGGGGGTGAGTAAAACAGCCTAATTTTTATTTTTGGGTGAACTAACCCTTTAAATGAATTCCTCCTAAAAAAGTTTAACTTGTTTTAGTGGTGAATGAACTTGTGATGAACTTGTGAGGAGCCCCCCCTCTCCTCATTTTTTGCATTCATGATAGGCTTTTGACTACAATTTCCTTATCGTGAGAGTTTTTTTTATGTCAGTATGTTCAATGTATGGAAGCCCATTTCTGTCACTGAATAAAAAATAAAAAAGGTAATTGCGACTAATCTCACAATTCTGACTTTTTTTTCCTGCGAGTTTACATCTTGCAATTGCGTGACATAAACTCACAATTCTGACTTTTTTTTCTCAGAATTGTGAGATAAAAAGTAAAACTCACAATTGCGAGCTGAAATGTCAGAATAGCAAGATAGAAAGTCAGAATGGCAGGATATAAACTTGCAGTTCTGAGAAATAAATTCAGAATCACGAGATATGAACTCAAGATGCGAGTGTGAGTTTGTATCTCGTAATTCTGTCTTTTTTCTTGCAATTGTGAGTTTATTTCTCAGAATTGTGAGATATAAATTCGCAATTGCGAGTTATAAAGTCCAATTCTGAGGAGAAAAAAAGACTGATGTTCTCAGAATTATATCTTACAAGAGTTTATCTTACAATTCTGACTTCGCAATTGCAAGTTCATATCTCGCAATTCTGAGAAAAGTAAGAATTTCCAGTTTATATCTCGCAATTCTGAGGAAAAAGTCACAATTGCGAGATAAAAAGTCGCAATTACCTTTTTATTTTTATTCAGTGGTGGAAATGGGCTTCCATGCTGATGTATGGAGATGAATTACACAGTTTATGGTGCGAATTATGTTTTTCTGGCGGTGGAGGGCTTTTTAATGACACTGTGCATCGCATTATTTCAATATTAAAATGAACTGGACCAATGATGATTCTGAAAGCAAATGCCCCCCGGACCCTATTGTTGTTATAGTAATGACCACAACGTTTAAACACATCTGATTGACAGATAAACTGCACACTTTTACACTTTTATCTGAGTGTTGTTTTTAATTTATGTAGATGTAGATATTAATGTAGATATTTAAGTCTGCTTTGTTCATTCAGTTTAACAACATTAAGTTAAAGAGGATAAATGTTCTTGTTTTTACTCTGTCCATGCATTAAATGCATGTGCAGTTTTCTAGCATAACTTCTTAGGTAATGTCAATGATCAGTTTTAGATGAGGCCAAAACTACAACAGCAGTGGTTACATATAAATATATTTGAATTGTTTGATCAAATTATTGCTATGGACAATTCAGTATTCGCTGGATATTGGTAGGGACATGTCCTTAGCAACCCTACTATATTCTGCACCCTTGTGCAGAAGTTACTGGGTTTACAGGAGGTGAAAAATTAGATATAACTTTACACAAAGTTATTTAGTGATTTTGTCAAACTAGTAGCATGCCAACATGTATAATATGTTTAAGTCTTGTGGCTATACTTTTAAAACTGAATGTATTTTAACATTTATTTCATATTTAACATTATTTTAGATAAAACAAGAAGTATTTATTTATTTATTTTTGTACAGCCTCGATGGCTCATGTATCATATTTATAATACTTTAAGGTATTTGCTGTTTCTAGTAAGGGAAAAAAGATTAGATAGATATCCGTTACAGTATCAAGGGTACCGGATCAATTTAAGTAGGACAGAGAGATAGTGGGACACAATGGACACAAAATTGATCGAATCATATAAAATAACATCTCACTGAATAAATTTAATTTAGTTTGGAATTTTGGAGAGTCACTTTTGTTCCAGTTGTGGGGTCCAAACATCTGACAGCATATTACACATTTAAATGAGTAAATAAAGATGTAAATTTTTTGTTGAAAACGATACAAAAGATGCTCTTTCTCAAATTATGCTGTAAAATATGATTGTCATGAGTGATTCTGTCATTAAAGCAAATTACATAAATACAAAGATATTCTAAAATATATGTTTATTAATTTAAAATGTTTGAAAATTGTTAGGCTTATAATTTGCAATTTAAAAAATATATAGGCGAAAATGCTTTATGTTTCTAGTCTGTCAGTCTGTTACATTGTCTTAATTTATCATTTGTAATGGAAATATTTATTAAATAAAAAAACCATATGTTCTTGCAGTCTGTCAGTATATACAGTGTTATAATTAAAATTTTTGATGAAAAATATTTGATAAAATAGACAATAAAAATGCTATATGTTATGCCTGTCAATAGTACAGGATTGTATACAATCCTATCTGCCAGCAGGTGGTGGTCAAATCCTGAACTTTGAAAATCTTAAACGCATGGAGAGTAAATAAATATTTCAGTCAACAAACCATTAATATTATTACTTATAAATCTTAACCCTAGTCTAAAGTTAACTAACGTAGGTTTAATTTATATTCCAACTAGATTAATGCAACCCCCGTCCGATAGGATCTAAACGAAACTTATTTTTAAGCTCACAATTTAACACTTATTGTCCCGTATTTTCATTTTCTGAAGTTGGCAACCCTAGTCCCCGTGGATGTGATTCTGATACTCCAGTGCAATTTTCTCCCATCATTTGAATGTTAGTCTACCGTCACATCCCACTGAGCGCCGTTCAAACGGCTACACACACACTACGAACTCCCAGTAGTTTCACTTTCTCCATGAGATCTGGATGGCTGAAGCGATGAAAGCGCGCTTCCACATCTTTCATTTACTGCGGAGGGATGTGAAAAGCGAGCAGGAGACCGTGAGTACCTTTATGAACTTGGTTTGGAGATTGTTTAGTTGAAAAGTTATGTGTGTTAGCATGGTTAGCTAGTCGGTTAGCCACTAATGAGAGTTTAGTGAACATTAGCCCACAGAAAAATAATTAATCCCTTTGTTATTTCCTTATATTGTTTCGTTTTCCCCTCGTGAAGAGGCAATACCGAGTGTTTTATATAAAGCTTTAGAGAATATATGTAGATAATTCACTTTCTTTGTAAAGTTGTTTTAGTATTTCTGTTTCAAAACTTACCGAGCTGCCTATCTAGACTGCATTTCTGGGCATTGATTCAAATGTTCATAACGCGCCGAAGGGCATCACAATGCTGTCTAGGTAGGCAGTTCACTATATTTTGAGACAGAACCAGTCTGTCAGTTTGCTAGTAAAATAATAGTTCGAATATTATGGTTACGGTCAAAAAGTAGTATTGCACGATTAAGGTGGGCTAAATACAGGTTTAAATTAATTTATGTAAATAAAGACAATAAATGGCGGTTTTTGGTCATTCAGTCAACTGTAACAGTAGCTGTTGTACGGTATTTATCTGTATGTAGGAAGAGATTTTACTTGTTGAAAGCTTGAGATAGCTTAAAGCAGTGTTTTATTTGTAGTAAATTCAATACAATGTATTAATGTTGAGAGCAAAAGGGTGTTGCAGTTGGTTCAGTTCAGTAAGTGTGTTCATTCAAACAACAGTCTGTTCATAGACTAATGACTCTCAAGGCATTGTGAAGTGGGACTGATGGAGTGTCAGATGTGTTGTGAGAGGAAGGAACGTCAAGAACAAGAGGGGAAGTGTGCATGCGAAATGCCAATCATTTACATAGACTATAAAAGCTGTTTTTGCTCATGAATGAAGGCAATTAATATAATTAGTCATTTTCTCCCAGCTTGTCATATTGTGTTGTGTTCACTTTTGTAGTGGTTGTCTGATTGTCTGGCTTTTATAACATTGCGTTGTGCTTAGTGTAGTCAAAGACTATAGAATACCCTTAAAAGGACTTTGGTGTAGTCCAGTAGTTCCATCAGTTTTTCCTATAGTGTTTGTGTTTTCGTGCTGCCACAGATTCTTCGGTAGTAAATGGAACCACCTCATTTCTAGGTGTGTCACAGTCACATGTCCCACACTCAGTTCCACCTCATGTGACCGGTGCTCTCTCCTCCTTTTAAACAGTTCCTCAACCTATGTGTGTGTATGTGTACTTTTCAAGCTTTTCATTTTTAATAGTGAACGTAAAAACCTGTCGTTTTGTGTGTTGTTTGTACTGTGGATGTATAGTAGAATAGATACAGCCATTGTTGCAAAGAATTAAAAATGTTCATTTATATGCAGCAATATAAACAAAACCTAGTAAAATTAATGGTTGAATCAGTTCTGAATTATGTCATTGACGGTTCACATTATTGTATCAAATTTTTGAACTATTAGTCTATTCTGAGTTTTAATGAATAATAGTTTATAATACTAATAGTAATAATACTATTCTATTCTAAACTATTATTCTATTTTTTATTATTTTATTAAAATTTTAAATTAAATTATTTGCATAAATAATTCAAATGTTAGAACTCTTATAATGCTAAAACTATTAGTCTAGTCTGAGTTTTAAGGAATCAGTTTTAATTATTCTAATATTTTATTAAATTATTCACATAAAATAATTAGACTTTTACACTATTAGTCTATTCTAATTATTTATTTTTTATTATCTTATTAAAATTATGAAATTATTTATTTGATAATTATTGTTTAATTTTAAATATTTTATTAATTTTATATTATACATTGCTAAGCTGAAAGGGCACTGACTTCTCTTTATTTTTGGATTACTCACTGTTCCAGCCCTCCTGACTTCCTCTGTGCGAGTGTGTGTGTTACTGAGTAAGAACAGACCATGTGTTTGTCTGTCTTAAGTGTTCTTGGGCACAGAAAGCCGTGGCTTGTTCTTCACGACTGAGAGGGAAATTATTCTGGCAACCACAGCTGCCAAAATTATTTTGTAAAAACTACAGATTTTTTTTTACAGTGTAACTAATAGCACAATCAGAAATTTGAAAAGGTGTCTTGAAAGTCACAATACAAAAAATATCTTAATATTCCTAATGGTCCATTTTTATTATATATTTTTTCAGTTGATGTTTTCATGAGATTGACCCATGAACACGTGCCAGTATTTTTTGACAGGCTTGTATCTTTAAACTGTAAGCAGCAAACCTCCACACAATCAAACACTGTTACCACAGATAAAGCCATCCCAGAGGGAGAAGAGAAGGGAGGAGGAGAGTATGAGAGATTGTAACTGCTGTGTTACTAAAGGTGATCTTCCTAGAAGGATGTCACGGTGCGGTGCTCTGACTAAACTTCATTGTTCTGAATCAGCAGGGCAGGCGGAGCCAGAGTCAGCCCTAGGTCCTAAAAAACAGAGGAACAGCTAAGAGAGGGAGAGAGGGAGGGACAGAAAAGAACAGAGAAAGCTTTGAGGGACTCACACTTACCCTCTGAAGGTACAGGAAAGTAAAGGTGAGGACGCAGAAAAGTGAGGAAAAGAGATATAGATGGGATGAGGGAGAACACAAGAAGGTGACGATCAGGTTTGGACATGCCTTCTCTGCGTAGATGGCTGAGTCAGGTGAGTTACTTAAGTGTGTATGAGAAAGTGTTCATTGTTATTTATGATCACAACATTTTCAATGAAACATAAATAATGTGTAGCATATATTTCCTTTGACGTCCTTTATTAGTTTACTGGTCATTTGTATGACAACATGGTTCCCTTTGTTGTCTTCCTCAGTAAATAGTCTGAGAGCAAAAATTTGACCCTTGAAGCATCTCAGCTGTATTTTGTGGTTAGTCTTATTTTGGCATTTAAAACAGAATAAAGACATTATAGTCTGCTTATGCATAGTTTTAGCTAGCAGCCAATTATTCTCTGATATTCCTGTCTGCAACAGGCTGTTATGCAAGACAAGCCCTGTTGCTACTTGAATATACAAGTTCATCAACTTTGGCACAAAAGCTTGCAGCCTTGGACTCAAGAGAATATCAACAAAAAGAAGTAACTTGTTTAACATTGATTGAAAGTACATTAAATATCATTCGATGATCTTCTGCAATGTTGTTTTCCATTGCAGAACATCATTTACTGTCATTTTCACTGTTAGCATTGCTTCCAGACTGATCTGTGAGCATTTAAGGATGTTGATTAAATGTCTTCCCGTTCAGTTGTTTTCTTGTTTTCGTTCTCATCTAAAAAAAATTGGCCAATGAAATTACTCTCTCACACTGTTGTAGCCAGTCAAATTATTCCTTTATAATGCTGCACTAAATGGATTAAAGACCATTTTTGGGTGAACTAACCCTTTAGCAAGGTACAAGCAGATTTTAAAATTAGATGAGAGCTTACTGCAGCTTTATAAAACACAGTTATACAGATAAAGGCTATTCAGGTTATTTTAAGAGGTTGAAATTGGTTAAATCTTTCAAAGCTAAGTTCAGATTAACTCTGGGTGTGCTGCTGACAGATCTTAGTGTTAAACTATAGGTCAGTTTTGGATCCAGACTGGATCAGTGGAGTCAACATGAAACTGATCATTTTTAACTACTTAAAGGGATAGTTCACCCAAAAATGAAAATTCTGTCATCAGCTCAACATGAAGTTTTCATTTTCATTTTTGAATGAACTATTCCTTTAATACACATTTTTCTAATCTTATTGTGTACAGTTCATCAATGCACATTATTCCAAAGTAAAATAAATGCTTTGTAATCATTGCTCAAAATAATACATTTACATTTATGCATTTGGCAGATGCTTAAATCTGTGTGACTTCCATTGCGTTTTAGGTATACTTTTGATCAGTTCAAGCATTGCCTGGGAATTGAACCCATGACCTTGGGCTTGCTAGCCCATGCTCTTCTGTTTGAGATACAGGAATACTATACTAATAACTTGTTTCTTTTTTTTAAATTTCTGTGTTGGCTGATGTCACTTTGTCTGTGTGGGTTATTGGTTATTGTTAACCAATAGTCAAATAATGGCTTTGCAATTCTTTTCTAAAGTAATTTAATTGTAGTTAACAGTAATGAAATGAAGGTTTCACCAACAATAGATTTGAAAAAAAGCAATGGAGTGTCAAGATGCTTTTTAGGATGATATTGAACTTCCACAAGCTGGTCAAAAAAGCCTCTTTAAATATTCAGAAGGGGAGTAGACTGCAAATTTAAACTCAGATCTGGCTGCATTCTGGTATGGAAAGCCCATTTTTCATTATCCAATGTTATCTTGATGGATAAAGCCATGTTGAAAATGTTGATCTTTTTTAATATCCCATTTCACTCTGAAATATGTATAATTATTAATGAGTAGTAGGGCTGTCAAAATGACTGAAAAACTAATTATATTCGAATTTAAAAGGCATAATTTCAGTTAGGGGGAAAAAAAGCTTTTGGCTTCTCTCCTGAGGCCACAAGAGGGCGCATTAGAAAATGTGATAAATATGCGTTCTGTGTGAACGTTTTGGTTCCAGTTTCGCCATAAACAACATATTCGCCACACTGATGCTCTCGTTTTCCGCTATATATTGAATGAACAACGTAGCAGCGCCGCATCTAGTGGGTTCAACTGGATAAGCTAACAAAAGCATTAAAATGCAATGACACTTACATTGTCATCGCATTTCGTGCGTCACTGGTAAGGCTGCCTGATGGCAGATGCAGACCTAAAATTAAAATGCAACGTTTTTGCATTCGAATGTGGATTTTTTTATTTTTATTCGACGAATATTCGAAATTCAAATTTTTTTTTGACAGCCCTAATGAGTAGTGAAAGCTGTAAAAAAAAATCTGAGGATCTACTAACACTAAACTATGGTTGATTGTGCTTCTGGATTCAAAGTAAGACTTTCAACACCTTTATCTAAGACTGAGAAAGAGTTTTTTTGGTCATGATGAATCAGTATCCAACATAATATCCTGGACTCAGATTCTGAAATTCTGATGATCAGTCCCAACTGTCTTCACATAAACATGCACACACACTTTGACTCACACACTAGCACATGCTGAATCAGACCCAGGCATATAAAAAAAAAGAAAGTAAATGCTTTGATATCTACACACTAGGTACCACATGCTCTAATGAAAAGCACTCATTCTGAAACATTAAGCTGTGTGATAGCTTTGATTAGCCAAAGGGTTTGCACCAGATTGCCTTCATAGTGGCCTTTTGTTAAGGTTCTTTAGCTAATCATATTACATCTCCATCAGATAGCTGAGGGTGTAGTAAGTTTAAAGCAGCACAAATATACATAAGCACAGAACCAGTTAACTGTGCTCTCTGCCCTAATTTACTAGCCATATTCTTTGTATGCTCACTCTGAGGCCACAAAACATATTTGAAAACTTTAAGCCACAATTAAAATATCAAACTTAGTTGCATCTGCAAACAAATGATGCAAGAGTTTTTCTCATAACTAACTTCACTTTTAACCAGTTTGACCAAAGGTCATTTTCTGTTGGTGTAGGAAGTCAGTTCCCTTCTAGTTCACACAGGTGTTCTAGCAGGTGTATCACATACTCCACTAACATTTGAGAACCAGAAAGCATCCAATTACTTTGTGTCTTCATTTTGAACAGAATAGCTGTTGTTTGATGATGGTAAACTTTTTTTTATTTTTATTCAAAGCGACATACAAAGAAGTTTGTCAAAGAGCCGGTAATATTCGTAATCTAGTTGTTTATTAGACAACTAGGAATGATTAGGAAGCATACTAGAGAAATGCAGTGAATCATTTTTTTTAAGTATGAGTTGTGTGTGTTTAAGTGCATGAGGTTAAGAATGTGGGGCATCATTTTCTCACCCTAATGTTGTTCCAAACTTCCATGACTTTCTTCCTCCTGTAGAACACAAAAGAAGATGTTTGAAAGAATGTTCTAAATATACTGTGTATATTTATTATGTATATAAATACACACTAGGGCTGTCAAATTTTTTTTGAATTTTCGAATATTCGTCGAATAAAAAAAAAAAAATCTAAGGTCTGCGTCAGCCGTCAGGCAGCCTTATCAGTGGCGCACGAGATGCGATGACGATGTATGTGTCATTGATTGCATTTGAATGCTTTTGTTAGCCTACCCAGTTGAACCCACTAGATGCGGCGCTGCTACGTTGTTCATTCATATAT
>NW_015641029.1:939647-940918 GCF_001515625.1 Sinocyclocheilus rhinocerous | reverse complement strand
TCCAGTTGAAGCCACTAGATGCGGCGCTGCTACGTTGTTCATTCAATATATAGCGGAAAACGAGAGCATCAGTGCGGCGAATATGTTGTTTACGGCGAAACTGAAACCAAGCCGATCCTACAGAATGCATATTTATCACATTTTCTAGAGGGACATCTATCAGCGTTGCACTCGCGTCTCGCACAAGAGAGCGGCATGTTTAGAAAGCCATGTAAAATTAATGCAAGTTCAACTTTTAAAAAACATGTCTAAAGACGTTATGGCGGTTTTTCCCCATCCCACTGTATCTCATGTTTTTAAATGAAGAAAGTAGCCTACTCTTTGTGATTGGTTTTCGGTCCTTTGTATTAAACTATACATACATGCATGGTGCTGTTTTTTTTTCTAATTGTTTAAGCAACTTTATTAATTATATATGGTTTATAAACATTATTTTAAACATTATGCACTTTTTTTCAAAGATAGTCGTGTTATTTTATTACGCTTTGAAGAGACGTGCATAATATTTTGCTCGATGCGCCCTCTTGTGGCCTCAGGAGAGAAGCCAAAAGCTTTTTTCCCCCAAACTTGAAATTATGCTTTTTAAGTTCGAATATAATTCGAATATATCATTTTGACAGCCGTAATACACACACATGCATGTATACATTTTGAAAATATTTACATGTATTTACATGCATATTCATATAATTTATATAATTTATAAATATATTTAATATATAAACATAACATATTTTTTTTAAATACATGTATGCATGTGTATTTATATATACATAATAAATATACACAGTACACACGCATATATTACGTAAACAAAAACTTTTATTTTGAATGCGATTAATTGCGTTCGACAGCACTAAATGAAAGTAAGTGGGAACCGAAACAGTTTGGTTACCAACATTCTTTAAAATATCTTCTTTGTTGTTTCACAGATGAAAGAAATAAATGATGAATTAAAATTTTTGGGTGGACTGTCCTTTTAAAGGGGTCATATGATGCAATTTCAATTTTTCCTTTCTCTTTGAAGTGTTACAAGCTCTTGGTGCATAAAGAAGATCTGTAAAGTTGCAAAGGCTAAAGTCTCAAATCCAAAGAGATATTCTTTATCAACCACGCCTACCTAAAACGGCTCGTTTTAACACGCCCCCACATGTCTACGTCACAATGTGGGAAGATTTGCATAACGCCGCCCAAATGTTCACGCAAAAAAAGGAGGCATAACTTTATTGTTGCTGCCGCCACCATGTTGTGAAGACGCTGTGTGTTTCGTT
>NW_015641029.1:937420-939612 GCF_001515625.1 Sinocyclocheilus rhinocerous | reverse complement strand
GTGTTTAAACGAGGCGTTTTAGGTAGGCGTTGTTGACTCCTTTCTTTTATAAAGAATATTGAGTTTGAGACGTTAGTCTTTGCAACTTTAGGGATCTTGTCTATTCACAAACAGCTTGTAACACTCCAAAGAGAAAGGAAAACTTGAAATCGCATCATATGACCCCTTTAATGTCATTCAGGCAACCCATCAATTAGTCAGTTTTGAAAATATATAAGTTTAATGATCCCTACTTGTTAAATGCAACTTGTTTTGACATTTTGTGTAATGCAGCACAATTCATATGCTTTTAAGAGACATTTAATCCGATTCTTGCCAACCAGAGAACGACAGAAAATGGCTCGTCTTAGTGGCTAGTTTTCTGATGTTCTTTTTTTATTTTTTAAATATTTATTTATTTATTTGCTGTTTACAGAGGCATCTAATGTGTGAAATACAACAAAATTGGTTGCAGCATCTTTAACTGGGACGTGTCCAAGGTTTGGGGCCACTGCACAGTCAGCATCCCAGAAGCCTACTTCAAAGTTCACTGTTTTTGACCCCTTAATAATGTGTATGTGGTGGCAATATTATACTTTAAAAGTTATTGAATGACAAGAATCAGTAGATTGGGGTGGAACTACATTGACTTCCTGCTCACATGCCTATAACATTCAGTGCTTATGAAACAACTCCAAATTGAGCTTGTGCTATAGCCTGAGGTATTTTCCCAATGTTCGCTGTTTTCTCCTGGGCCAGCCGGTGTAGCTTTTTGTTTTTTCTATGAATGTTGCTGAAATAGACTTTAACTTAGCTCCGCATTCCAGTGAATTAAAGATTTGATTAGCAGAAAAATAACCATCTGCAGTTAAATGCTGCAGCTGTCTGGTGCAAACAGCTTAAATGCACTCTACTGCCCTTTACAGTGATGTGACCATTTGTGCAGTAGTCTGTCAGTGAGCTATATCTTAAGTAGTGTTTTTTAAATACCGGATTTGTCTTGATTAATATAAGTACATGGGTGTGATGGGATAAATTTAGTGTAAACACACCATAACAACTCACATTAGCACACTTGACTTACATTAGCTCAACCTCTGCAGAAAACAAAATTCCAGTTTAATAGATCCATCTGTTTTTGGCCTTGTTAAAAGAGGAGCTTTGGAAAATGTCTACAGTTCTTTTTTTGAAAATGTCCTCTGTGGAAAATCTGGTTTGGTGGTAAATGCTCTGGTAGTTTCACTCTTTTCAGTATGATGGAAGTGAGTTATGGAGTGGTACTGCTTTGTTAGTGTGGAATAGCCTTTCCTTCATGGAATTTAAAGTCATATCTTTGTTACTGTTGTGCATACTTGAATAATAGATCTTTCCATTTGCCAAAAGTGTGCACCATGTACGTTTTCTGCAAGATAGTGTAGTTCTTATAATTCAACAAAATGTACTCTTTATAATATTCCCAGCTACTAAGAACATTGTGAGGAAATGGAAGTGTGGGTTTATTGTCCTTCTGTCAAAGAATGTCATGAAATTATTATTATTATTTTTTTTTACTACAAGTGGTAATATTTAGCAGTGATAAATAATATTTATTATATTTATTTATAAATATTTATTATAATATTTATCACTCCTGCTGATTTTTAGACAGCAGTTCTGAACCCTCCTCTTCTATAGTGACTTTTACACTCAGATTTTCCTTATGGTAATATAACTCTGAAAGCTTATGGAATCATGTTTCCTCCAGCATCAAAATCAGAGCTACTAAACTAGCAATGATATAAGTTTTAGACATATTTCCCAAAACTGCTATTCATTCATATACAGGGAAATGAACAGAAATGAATAATGTGAACATTTTCATTTTTAAAATCTAAAGAACCTTTCTCAATTCTAAAGAACCTTTTGTGCAATAGAAAAGGTTTAATGAATGTTAAAGGTTCTTCATGGAAATGTGGATGCCAATAAAGAACCTTTATAGAAGAAACTTAACTTTTTAATGCGAAGGGCCAAAAACCAAACTTTATTGACGGGGGTAGGTCAAAAGTAAATTTTGCATTATATCCAGCTACAGTATATTACTGTTTATTAAAATTGATTCAATTTAACATTTTTAAATAAAACAATTAAAAAAATACATTTAAAATAAAAATAAATAAAAAAATTAATTTTTTTAAATCAAACTAACTTCAATTAAAAAAAAAAAAAAAAAAAAT
>NW_015641029.1:915192-935291 GCF_001515625.1 Sinocyclocheilus rhinocerous | reverse complement strand
TGATTAATATAAGTACATGGGTGTGATGGGATAAATTTAGTGTAAACACACCATAACAACTCACATTAGCACACTTGACTTACATTAGCTCAACCTCTGCAGAAAACAAAATTCCAGTTTAATAGATCCATCTGTTTTTGGCCTTGTTAAAAGAGGAGCTTTGGAAAATGTCTACAGTTCTTTTTTTGAAAATGTCCTCTGTGGAAAATCTGGTTTGGTGGTAAATGCTCTGGTAGTTTCACTCTTTTCAGTATGATGGAAGTGAGTTATGGAGTGGTACTGCTTTGTTAGTGTGGAATAGCCTTTCCTTCATGGAATTTAAAGTCATATCTTTGTTACTGTTGTGCATACTTGAATAATAGATCTTTCCATTTGCCAAAAGTGTGCACCATGTACGTTTTCTGCAAGATAGTGTAGTTCTTATAATTCAACAAAATGTACTCTTTATAATATTCCCAGCTACTAAGAACATTGTGAGGAAATGGAAGTGTGGGTTTATTGTCCTTCTGTCAAAGAATGTCATGAAATTATTATTATTTTTTTTTTTTACTACAAGTGGTAATATTTAGCAGTGATAAATAATATTTATTATATTTATTTATAAATATTTATTATAATATTTATCACTCCTGCTGATTTTTAGACAGCAGTTCTGAACCCTCCTCTTCTATAGTGACTTTTACACTCAGATTTTCCTTATGGTAATATAACTCTGAAAGCTTATGGAATCATGTTTCCTCCAGCATCAAAATCAGAGCTACTAAACTAGCAATGATATAAGTTTTAGACATATTTCCCAAAACTGCTATTCATTCATATACAGGGAAATGAACAGAAATGAATAATGTGAACATTTTCATTTTTAAAATCTAAAGAACCTTTCTCAATTCTAAAGAACCTTTTGTGCAATAGAAAAGGTTTAATGAATGTTAAAGGTTCTTCATGGAAATGTGGATGCCAATAAAGAACCTTTATAGAAGAAACTTAACTTTTTAATGCGAAGGGCCAAAAACCAAACTTTATTGACGGGGGTAGGTCAAAAGTAAATTTTGCATTATATCCAGCTACAGTATATTACTGTTTATTAAAATTTATTCAATTTAACATTTTTAAATAAAACAATTAAAAAAATACATTTAAAATAAAAATAAATAAAAAAATTAATTTTTTTAAATCAAACTAACTTCAATTAAAAAAAAAAAAAAAAAAAGTTAAAATGTAAAAATTTCAATGGCATTTTTTTCTCCAACCTTTTTTCCCCTCTTCATGTAATATGTCATCCAGGGGTTAACTTTGGCCTGCGGGCCCTGGTTTGGGCATCTCTGCTTTATAGTGTGTGGCTGACAAAGAATAGGGCATTTCTATAGTAATAGTTTTGTGATGCATATCGGTCAGTGTGATCTTAAAGGGGTTAGTTTACATTGCTTACTTGACCTCATTCTCTTTTTGCATCTGTTCTCCAGGTTCCAGAGATCATCAGCACTCTCAGGCAGGCCGGCAAAAGTTCTGCCCGACAAGAAGACACTCCCTCATCTCTGCCTAGCAACGGCCAGGCAGATGCCTCCTGCTCCACAGCAACGACGGCTGATGCAGCAACAGCCTTTGCGAAGAAATTTGAGGTGTTGTTCTGTGGGCGAGTGGTGGTGGCCCATAAGAAAGCACCACCTGCACTAATAGATGAGTGTATTGAGAAGTTTGGACGTGTCAGCGTCACAGGATCACTTGCAGCGGGCATCAGGCGGGCTTTCTCGCTCAATCAGGTTCCAATCAACATTCATGTTTTTAGATTTTCCTAACCTAATACTAGATACAGTATATACTAGATACTGGATATGTACTAGATTTAACTTTTGGATTTTTTCTGACTCTTCATTGATGTAGAAAATACTTTGTATTGTGATTAATGTGGTTAATTTTGCATTAGGTTTTTAATTTTTTTTTAATGTTAACAATAGGCTTTCAGTCTATTAAAATATTATTCAGTTGATCAAATTAATCTTGCAATGTTTGCAAACTGCAGCAAAGCACACAAGTCAGGGATAGTCTCCAATAATTAAATAATCAAATATCTTCCCCACACTGTATATTATTATATTATTTTATATTTTTTATTTATTATTTTACATTAAATAACATATAATATGTCTGCTTTTAATATGTATATTATATCCATTATCATAGCATCATTTTCATGGCCATTCTCCCCCAACCCTGTTTATTTTGAAATGTTCATTTAAAAAAAATATATTTATTTTAATTTCATTTTGTCCTTTAATAGATCTTTTTTTTTCTTTCAGATGGTGAATGGAACAAACGAGGGAGCAGATGGAGGAGGAAAGCGACCTCTGTTTTTTAAAAGAGATCAGAGTTTTCCATTTCTGCAGGCATTGGATGAGAACGGCCTCTCACCGGAGCTCCAGCGACGGGCAGCAGACGGCGCCACCGGGGTCCAACCCACTAGCTTACAGGAGAACAGAACCATGCTGTTCACGGTGAGTGACGCACACTCTCCACCTCACACATGCGCCAATATAAGCAACTACTGCTCTTTCACCTTTGTTTAGCCCAGGTCCTTTTGTTTGTTCTTATGTAGATCACATCGAAATCTGCTCTCATTCGCCTTTTTCAATATAAAATCTGCTTTTCCTAAATCTGTATGTTGGCACATTACCCACATAATCCACAAAATAGATTTTAGTTGAAACACCATAGCTAAAGGAGTACACTCTTTGTTTATGAAAAACTGGCGATTCTGGATTGTATGATGATTTCAAAAATGTTATTGATATGTTACATGAACATGTACAACATATAAACACAACATTATCTCTGAAGCTTCTGAAGGTTTCAACTAAGCTCTCTTTGTCTTAATATTTTTCTGTAGAGATACGGCACACAGCTAAACATTTTAAAGTGCATGTTCTGTGGAGTTATCAGCGTGACTCGTGAGAGGTCATCATGTCTTATTTACTGATAAGATGCGCGTTAAACATCGCATGCGATTTATCGTGCAGCCCTAGTCTGTGTGTATGCATGTCTGTGCATGGACATTTGTGCAGGTGTTTATCCATCTGCATGTGGCACTTTTATGGTCATAGCACTGTGAAGCACCAATCAAATGTTTTTTCTTTCATGCTTTCTTTTATTTTTCCCTCGCTCTCTCTCTCTCTCTCTCTCTCACTTTGAATTCCACGTTCCTCACCCCCATGTGGAGTGTGAGATGGTATGTCAATGTTGTAGCCTTAAGGACATAGAGATTCTCTTGAAACAAGTCTGTGCTAAAACCATCCCTGCTTCTTTTCAAACAAATCTGTTAACATACAGTAGCCCAAAAATCACACTTAAAGTCATAAATTAAAATGGACAATTATTTTTTTAATGGAAATTTGTAGTGTTTATAATAAATTATTTAACCATGCACATTATTATTATTATTATTATTATTTTTAATCCCCTTTCTCTAATGATGTATTCACTAGCCTGAGGGTGGGATGGGAACTTCTCCCCTCCAGCAAATCACGTGAGATCGCAGCAATAGCCAATGACAGTGATCCAACGATCCATTCAGTTCCTGATGGACAAAATCAAGTCCCATCCTACTTTTTTTCTCTCGTTTGACAAGCCGGTTCACTCAGATATACGTCACAATAGGGAAGAAAAGATGACCACCACTTCTGTTTCATACTGACATCATGTCATTGCATTACATCACAAAATATCAAACCAATTGCCATTTGTTTTAACAAAATATAACCCCTAAAACTCTTGTATGTTTTAAATTATACATTATAATTCATTAGTTTGGGGTTGGTAAGATATTTTGATTTGTTTGAAAAAACTTTCTTACGCTCAACAATTTGTTGTGAAAAATACAACAAAAGCAGTAATATTGTGATATATTTTTACACATCAAAATAATGGTTTTCTACTTACTGTACTTTTTTTAAACTTTGTTATTCCTGTGATGGTAATGCTGAAATTTCAGCAGCCATTATTCCAATCTTAAGTATCATTATCAGTATTAAAAACAGTTGTGCTGCTTAATATTTTGTGGAAACCTCAATCATTTTTTGAAGATTCTTTAATGAATAGAAAGTTCATAAAGAACAGCAGTTATTTGAAATAAAATGAATAAAAATATAATTTTTCTTTCAAAAGAAAGCCAATTTGTACTGACCCCAAACTTTTGAATGGTAGTGCAGTTACAAAGTAGATATATTGTTTAGCTATATTGATCTTCTAATTAACTAGTTAGGTTAGACCAATTAATTAACGATTTGTTTCACTTGTAGTTTGATTGGTGCACATGAATATGTGAAGGGCTGCACACTTTCATATTGTCATAGTCTGATCTAGAAGAACACAGAGTTAAAATTTGGACTGTGCTGTGTCATTTATTGTTCAAAGATGCATACAGCAAGCTACACATATTGTTGGCCAAATCTGATTAGCACTTCCTTTTTCTCTGACTGACAGGAAGCTGTCAGCTCCTCAGCAGGAAATTACCTGCAGAAAGTTGCCTGCAGCAGCAGCCCCAATTTTATGAAACTGCATTGCAGCCACTCTGTTCCAGTTTTATTTGTTTGGTCTTTTCTTCATAAGGAAGTCACACCAAATGTGTGGTGATGTGTTGGCTTTTGTGTAATTGTTTTTATTTTTTTTTATTTTTTATTTTTTTAGAAACTGTGTGTAATCATCCAAGGTGGAAGAAATGGTCACAATGTGTGCATGTTTTGTTAATGTTCTCTGAAGATGTGAACAGTCTGTGATTTTACACACAGTGACAGGATACTGGTCAGGATTATGCTTGTGCCCATAAATCAGACCAGTGTTTCCTGCACTCTTTTCATTGGCTGTGCTGCAAAAGAAATTATATTTCAGCTGAGTTGTGAGTTCAAAGTCTGAATTGAATGTATTATTATGTATGACCCAGTCTCTCATGTCACAAAGACAACACACTTTTGCTGGCTGCATGCAGAAAGCAAACATTCAGCGACAGCATTGTGATCAGAGATGATTCTGAATGAACATTTGACACTGACTAGGCAATGATTTTTGATGCAGTAAAGTTTGCAGAAATGCTTGGTTCTGGTTGGTCAGTTGCGACAGTCTCTTATATTACACTGCAGATGTGCTCTTTCCAGATTCATTCAAATGCAAATTCTTACTTATTTATTGTAAAATGAAACTGGAGAACTTCAGTATTAATAGTAGGCCTATGGTAATCTTGTTGAAGTCTTTGTCTTGTTGCTAGAACAATTGTTTTGTACACTGTAATGGATGATAAGAAACGCAGGTAAGATTTTAAAATGGTTTCTTCTCAAATCAATATTTCATGTCCTATATTTCATGTCCTATTTATGTGGTGAAAACCTGGTACGACTGTACAGTGTCATGTTTGAACTTGTACTACAGAAGAAAACTGGAGGCGGGTCAAATATAATTGTTACACAGAGATCTAGTCTCATGGAGCAAATATGTGCATGATCATCTAGTGAAAACCAAAACACACACAAACATACTAATTTGAATTTTAAATATGATATTATTTACACTGTAAAAAAGCCTCAGCTCTAACTCACTTGGTCAACATCCCAGGAAGAGCTATTATTAATGACTTTAATGCATATGTTTACTCTATGCAAGGAGAATTTCACTTTCCATCTTTTACCTATACACCCATATTAATTTATGAATTTATGTCTGTCTGTTGCAGATTGGCCGCTCTCAGATATTTCTTGTGAGTCCTGACACTAAGAAAGTGGCCATAGAGAAGAGCTTCAGAGAGATTTCCTTCTGTTCTCAGGTCTGTTCTGTCATGTTGATGATAGGCTGTTGTGGCAGCCAATTAATTCTCTTATGTCAACATAATGGCTTTTTCTCAAACAGAAGTCTGATTAACAATCAGGCATGTTTGAGCAAGATTTCAATTAAAATAGCTGAATGAAATCTGAAAAGAAATCAGCCCTTTGTCTTTGCGCTTGTCCAGACCTGTTTTGTAAATATTTTTATTCAATATTTTATTTAAACATATTTGCCAAATCAGGTATTGCAGCCTGTTAGTGGATGCTTCACAATATTAAAAGTTTCTATTATTAAATGTATTAGTTATTTATTTCTTTTGAATACGTTTGAATGAAAAAATGAATGCTGTTATTCAGCAAGGATGCATTAAATTGACCAGAAGTGACAGTAAAGTCATTTATAATGTTACAAATTCAAATAAGTGCTGTTATTTTGAGCTTTTTAATTAATCATACAATCCTGAAAATATGTATCACAGTTTCCACAACTGTTTTCAACATTGATAATAATAAGAAATGTTTCTTGAGCACCAAGCATATTAGAATGATTTCTAAAGGATCATGTGACAGGGAAGCACCGACGAGGCACGATCAAGCCCCGGAAGTGACAGTGGAAACGCGACTGGCCCTGGCACGCACTAGCACGCCCGCTTTTGGCCCGACAGTGGAAACGCGGCTACTGAAGACTGAAGTAATGGCTGCTGAAAATTCAACTTTGCCATCACAGGAATAAATTACATTTTAAAATATATTAAATTAAGGAAGTTATTTTAAATTGTAAAAAATATTTCACAATTACTGTTTTATAGATAAACACAACCTAAGTGAGCATAAGAAAAATATTTCAAAAACATTAAAAAGTCTTACTAACCCCAACTTTTGAACAGTAGTTTAGTTGTGTCTAGTTGGCCCCTTTAAGTTTTTTCCCCTTATTCATTTTTTATTTTTATTTTTTTATTTCTTTAGGGTATTCGTCATGTGGACCACTTTGGCTTCATATGCAGGGAGTCGGTGGAATGTGGTGGCTGCCAGTTTGTTTGCTATGTTTTCCAGTGTGCTAACGAAGCTCTGGTGAGAACCATGGATAAATAGATGAGGAGAGATGAATACATTGTTTCAGTCTGAAGAACATATTCAGAATAATTGCTTTAGAGAAGACAGAAATTTTATGTTCTTGTTCAGTCAATTGAGAACGAAAATACTTATGTCTTATGTTACTGTTTTAGCACACAAAGAACAATGCAATTTTTATGTACAAAATTATTTTGTTGCATGTTACAAATACTATATCATGAAATTATGAAATTTTACTTCAATGAATTTATAGCTATAAATAGTATACTTCTACAGGATGCAGTTATTGTTCTCTAAACTCTTTCCAATCTGTCAAGATAGACGCTTACAGCTGTTCTGTGTGAATGTCACTCTTTCATGTTTAGGTGGATGAGATCATGTTGACACTGAAACAGGCGTTCTCTGTGGCCGCCCTCCAGCAGAACAGTAGGACCCAGAGTCAGCAGTGTGACAGTTGTCCCCTACAGCAGCTGCACAAACTGTGTGACAGAATAGAGGGTGAGACATATACTTTTTGTTATATCACTCATAGCTATCATGTTTTATCCCTGTATCAGCCCATTCCTCATTCTTACTGTATTCCTTTATTTTTGCACCTGTCAGAGGTTCTGAGTAACAAACCTTCTAGTGCACACATTTATTGCCAGATTTTCTGGTACACTAAAGAAATAGTTCATCCAAAAATTTAAATTCTGTCAGCACTTCTTTTTTTTCTTGAATCATAAAAGTAGATATTTTGAAAAAAAGGCCCCGCTCCTTTTTCCATACAAAAACATATACACTACTTAATGTTTTTGAGAAAAGTCACTTGTGCTCACCAAGGCTGCAAAATACAATAAAAACAGTAATATTCTGAAACATTTTTAATAGTGTTTTAATATATTTTAAAATGTAGTTTATTTCTGTGATGCAAAGCTGCATTTTTAGCAGCCTTTACTCCACTCTTCAGTGTCAAATGATCCTTCAGAAATCATTCTAATATGGTAAACTGATGCTCAAGAAACATTTCTTCTTTTTATTAATGATGAAGACAGTTGTGCTAAATAATATTTTTGTAGAAACCTCTTATACTTTTTCAGGATTCTTTGGTGAATTTATTTTAAATAGATTTTTTTGTTACAATGTAAAAGTACTGTCACTTTTGATCAATTTAACGCATCCTTGCTGGATAAAAGTATTGATTTATTTAAAAAAAAATCTTATCGTAGGCGTAGCTTGCGTTGAGCTTCGCGGGGCCGATTAAGACCAATTAAGCAGTTTATATTGTAAAATCTATGTCTAGGTTTTGTTTTGTGTAAATTTGGATGTAAATAGTCCTCTTCCTGACATAAATGTAGTATACCCAGCCGCTACAATGGAGCATCCAGCGGATGACTTTTATGAGACTGTGCAGGTCTGGAGTCGTCAAGCATGGCTTCTTCATATGACTTTATTTTGGTTAGGTCCAGATTTCTCTGTAGTTATTGTACATAGTAAAAACAGTGAATATGCAGATATGCCAAAATGCAGATTCGTCACGTAACAACTTGCGCAAATGAGATTAGGGAAGATATTGCTAAGTTTGATTTTATCGATTTATTTACAAAATAACAATTTAGAATGTATTAAAATAACTACATTATATGCACATTTACTTTTAATTTGAAAATATTATTAATAAAAAAAAATACTTAATAAAATCTTTCAGTCACTTTTTTATTTGCCACAAAATACACCCATGTTACTGACCTCAAATTTTGTTATTCAAAATTTGTTATTTTTGTTATTCAGCTTCTAAACTAAAAACATTATCATAACAATAGTCATATGGACTACTTTTATGGTATTTTTTGCTTTTTTTGCCCTTTTTGGGACTTATTACCCCCTTGGTCACTATACTTTTTTTTATGGAAGGGGCAATGGGAGAATTTTCGGTCACACTTTATTTTAAAGTCCAATTCTTGCTACTAAAAACCATTAATTATGACTTTTGCCTCAAACTCCTAATTTGCTGCTTACTAATAGTAAGTAAGGTAATAGTAAGGTAGTTGTCAAATTGGGTAGGATTAGGGATGTAGAATATGGTCATGCAGAATATATGCTCCATTAGCACTAGTAAACAACCAATATGTTAATAACAGGCATGCTGATTTGCAAATAGTTAATAGTGAGAATTGGTCCCTATACTAAAGGGTTACCGAATTTTCATAATATCTCCTTTTGTGTTGCATAGAACAATGGAAATCATACAGATTTGAAATTAAATGTGAGTAAGTTATGACCAGAGTTGTACATTTTATGTGAACGATCCCTTAAACACACCGTAATAATGGCAGAATTGAAAAATTGTTTATTCAGAACATGAATTAGGATGAGAGATTTATTTATTTCAGAATTCTATGGGATGCAGCAGTGCATACTTGTGTTTGTTTCTTTGTGCATGGCATGACTCTGTGTTTATGTACAGGTCTTCATCCATCCAAAGCTAAGCTGGAACTGCAGAAGCATTTGGCAGGTCTGGATAATCAGGAGCAGGCAGCTGTGTTTGAGAGCACCATGGTGAGTTCAATTATTCCAAACTTAAAACCGCTATAACACACTACACAAATACGCTTTAGCTCCCCTGTTCTTAGGATTAGCAGTGTGTGTCAAATCCTTAAAGTGCGGCATTCAAGGAATGTGTGTTCTGTCCAGAGGGTGTGACTGGTGTAAATGAAACCAGTTAGTCCACTCGTCTAGAATCCTGAAACTACACTCAAACCTGAACTCTTAACATCCTGATGATGAATGGACTGCTATCCTCTGAGCATTATGTGTCTAGATTTTTGACTTTGTGGCAGACGTTTAGATTTAATTTCAGCTTTGAAGGTGCAACATACTGAAATGTGTCTTTGCAATATTAATTTAAATATACCCCTTGATTTAAATATATTGATTTTGTAAAATGACCCCTTCTTTCACATAACTTTTATATATGTAGTAGTTTTGGTCCTCAGACTAGCTTAAATTGTGAAAATATTGTAATAAATTTGTAAAAAAATGCTGAGTAAATTCCTTCTGTTCTCTGCTGGTTGGATTTCTCTCTGACCATGTGTGCTCTGTAAGATCGATGATGCCACCTTGTGGAAATTTGCAGAAGTTAAACCTTTGTTTGTGTGTTTGAACAGAAAGCCAGGCCTAAGTCAGATCAGGAAGAGAACGAGTTAATTGTGTCATGTCTAAGACGACTGTATGAGGAGAGACAAAAGACACACACTCACACACACAACGGACAAACAAAAAAGGTACACCTCCATTTAATGTCATCAAGCTCCTTATGGACTCCCATTATGTCAGTCTGTTTTAAAAGTAAAAGTGAAAAGTAAATATTACACCTCACTAAAAGTACAACTGAGATCTTGGGGTATTGGATATAGATATCTGTCCATATACAATTCTGTATGTATGCATGTGTTAGACTTCTCAGGAGGTTGCGGTGAATGCTGAAGGCACCGTCAGTTCCAGTCGAGTGCGTCTGGAGGAGCTCAAGACTAGAGCAAAAAGATCCCTCACTGAATCACTGGAGGGGATCTGGAAGGTATGCAAACATTTTACACATTTTGAACACGAGTAAACTATAGGACTTGTAGCAAGATACATGTAATTTATGGAAAAATGGATGTCTTCATATAATAGGGCAGCAGTAAGTCCAAATCCCAGTGGGAGAACAGTGAGGAAGAGAGCAACTCCTCCAGCTCCACCACACTGAACAGCACAAATCAGGTCTGCAGAACTCTTACATCATCAATACATATATTTGTTAAATCAAATGAAAAATGGTGTGTCTGATTGGTCCAGACGCTACATAGTGCTGGGCAACGATTAAATTTTTTAATCGTGATTAATCGCATTGTTATGCACAAAGTTCAATCATGAATTCAAAAGTAGTGTATTGTGCACTTTTTCATTTAAAGGTGGGGTAAGCGATTTCTGGTAGCCAAAGTTGACATTTGAAATCACCAAAACAAACACGCCCCTACCCCAAAAGGGTCTATTTTGATAGCTCCGCCCCACACATACATACGCAACCCAGGCAACGATTAGTTCTGTGAAACAAAGCAAAACCAATGTTACATCGTGTCTACACCGGACGCGAGTGGCGCGGCGTGACAAAATACTATAGAACTCATTATAATCAGTGATGCTGTCTACACCATAGCTATATATACATATCTATGGTCTACACTGGATGCGGTACGACACGACAAATCCCCAACAGAAAACTGCTGCTGCATTCTATTTATGACATATTGACACAAATTTCAAATGATTTTCAACGGTCGCTTTGTCGCGTCCAGTGTACTAGACAGACTTTAGCTGTTGCGGCGCAGACACGGTGTTACTCACCTATCGAGAAGAAACAAAGCATCCTCTGCGTCCGATCGCAGGCCTTCTGAATCAGTTTTCTAAAGTGTTTTTGAAAAATCGCTTACCCCACCTTTAAAAGTACTTCTATATGAACAAAAGTGCAATAACATTTGGTTTGCAAACACTTTAAACAAATAAGGTGCTTTTTTACAGCAGTATTCCTTTTACATAGTAGCAGTTAAAATATTTCTTGTAAATCTCAACTTATAACATTAATGTTATCAAATTAAATATAAAACCAAATTTGCCAATGCCAGGGCATTAACGTTTGTTATAGAAAAACAAGTTATGCTCAGAGTCCAGAGCCTCGATCATAACATTATAACAGGCACCTTCCGAGTAGAGACCTGCAGGATCGCGGGACCCAACGCAGCAGAGTGCGGCGCGGAACAAAACTTTGATGTGCGAGTGCGGGCGGGTAGAGACTCCTGTGTGTGGGATGCAGGAGAATAAGGGTGTACTCACACTAGGCAATCTTAACCGTGCCCGAGCGTGTTTGACCCCCAAAGCCCGGTTCGTTTGACTAGTGTGATCGCTCCGTGCCATTCGTTTAGCCGGCCCTGGCTCAGTTGGAAGAGGTGGGCCAGAGCGCGGTTCAGTTATATATTTAGATCAGTGAGTGTGAGTGCTAACCGCGCGGGAGCGTGGAACTTATGATACATGCAGCATGATTGCGTATATATACTGTAAGAGGGCCCTGTGTCCCAAACGACTCAAAATAATAAACCACAAAGTTAACAAAACAATGCACTTTGCATGTGCTGAGCGAGAGCGCTTCTCTGCGGTCTTCACGTGCTATCGCAAACTTCCTATTTCCCACTTATGAAGTCGTGATTACGAGCACGTTGCATTCTTTTCTGTTAAAAATAACAGTGAACAGTTTTGTGAATGTTGATGCTTAGCCTAAATAATTTTATCGGGAGTGTTCATGTGAGCGCTGCTGCAGTCTTAGGCCCTCCCCAAATGCTCTCATTGGTTGAGACGCGTGATGACGCCCATCCCAAGCCAGTACTGATCAACATCCCACCCCTCCTGTAACCCATGGTTTGTCTGTATGTGTATTCAGAGCCAGTGAGCATCGGACTTTCAAAATAATAATAATAAAACTGTGTTAATGCGCGATAAAATAATTGCCGGCGTTAATTAATTAATGCGTTACGTGATAATAACGCGTTAACTTGCCCAGCCCTAATATATTTAAATGTCATTTAGGACTGGCTATTCACAATAAATTTGCAAAAATTTGCAGCTTGTAACACTCCAAAGAGAAAGGAAAATTTGAAATCGCATCATATGACCCCTTTAAACTTCAGCAACAAAAGCTGCATTATAAGTTTTATCAGGTTTCTAAGTGGAATAATGGATTCTGAGCAGTTTTAATTATTACAGTTTATTAAAATTATATAAAAAGTTTAATTATTATTTCAATTATTAAAAATGAATACACATGTTGTATCCACATTACCACTTCAGGTTTGCATTAATTTTCATTTGAAAAATATATATTTACACTACTATTCCAAATTAAGTTTTTTTTTTTCACGTTTTTGAAAGAAGTCTGTTAAATGCTTACCAAGGCTGCATTAATTTGATAAAAAATTAAGCAAAATATTAATACAATTTAAAACAACGGTTTACTATTTCAGTATACTTTTAAAATGTATTTCTCTGATGGCAAAGCTGAATATTAAAGACATAGTTCACCCAAAAATAAAAAATTATATCATTAATTACTCACCCTCATGCCGTTCCAAACCCGTAAGACCTCCGTTCATCTTCGGAATAGAAATTAAGATATTTTTGATGAAATCCGAGAGCTTTCTGACCCTGCATAGACAGCAATGCAAAGTAACCCCAAAGTAAAAATACGATAATACTTCTTGTGCACAAAGAAAACAAAAATAACGACTTTATTCAACAATTCTTCTCCTCCAAGTCTTCCACCATTATCAAGAGTACCACGATGCATCTTCTTTTTATTCTTACAAAAATAAAGTGCTCAGTGCATTTTAAAATCTACAAACAAGCATTTCGGTCATGCTGGACCTCAGTGTTCACATTTTATTGAAACTTTTCCTCACACATATATGTTTTTTTTACTCCTTTTGGAAGAATTTATTGATGACTTGAAATCATGTTACATATGGATTGAAGAGATTGCAAGATACTCCTTTTTCTCTTTCCCATGTAATTTAGTCCATAACTAGCCGTGGTATCCTTGAGTAGCTTAATACTTTTATGTAATTATGGTCTTAACAGTAATATGACTAAAAGCACCAGTATGTACTAAATATAATGCATTTTATTAGTGATAATACTCACAATAAACATTTTATTTCCAAAATAAAGTCCACTATTCTTCATTAGTATAACAGAAGGCTGTTTGCTGTTTTACAACTTTGTATTTCTGTCATATAAGATGTGTTATTCAAACTAACAGTAAGTTGTAAGCAAGCACTCACATGAACCGTATTTCTTGTAAAATAGCTTCTTGACAAGCCTGTGTTTTAGCAGGGTCGCTGACATGCTCTATTTTGATTTTTAAGGAAACATCATTGGAGGAGCCCCTCTGCTCTTTCCTTCCCTCCAGTCCACTCCGCTCCCACAATTCCACAGGGGATCTGAAGCGTCTTGAAGGCTCAGTGGGAGGTCAGGAGGGTCCTGAGAGCCCGCCTCAGGGCTTCAGGAGACGTGCAAGCACAATTAGAGAATAAAAGTTACGCCTTCTTTCTTTGCGTGAACATTTGGGCGGCGTTTTGCAAATCTTCCCACATCGTGACGTAGACATGTGGGGGCGTGTTAGAACGAGCAGTTTAGGTAGGCGTGGTTGACTCTTAACTTTTATAAAGAATATCTCTTTGGATTTGAGACTTTAGTCTTTTCAACTTTACAGATCTTCTTTATGCACCAAGAGCTTGTAACACTCCAAAGAGAAAGGAAAATTTGAAATCGCATCATATGACCCCTTTAAACTTCAGCAACAAAAGCTGCATTATAAGTTTTATCAGGTTTCTAAGTGGAATAATGGATTCTGAGCAGTTTTAATTATTACAGTTTATTAAAATTATATAAAAAGTTTAATTATTATTTCAATTATTAAAAATGAATACACATGTTGTATCCACATTACCACTTCAGGTTTGCATTAATTTTCATTTGAAAAATATATATTTACACTACTATTCCAAATTAAGTTTTTTTTTTTCACGTTTTTGAAAGAAGTCTGTTAAATGCTTACCAAGGCTGCATTAATTTGATAAAAAATTAAGCAAAATATTAATACAATTTAAAACAACGGTTTACTATTTCAGTATACTTTTAAAATGTATTTCTCTGATGGCAAAGCTGAATATTAAAGACATAGTTCACCCAAAAATAAAAAATTATATCATTAATTACTCACCCTCATGCCGTTCCAAACCCGTAAGACCTCCGTTCATCTTCGGAATAGAAATTAAGATATTTTTGATGAAATCCGAGAGCTTTCTGACCCTGCATAGACAGCAATGCAAAGTAACCCCAAAGTAAAAATACGATAATACTTCTTGTGCACAAAGAAAACAAAAATAACGACTTTATTCAACAATTCTTCTCCTCCAAGTCTTCCACCATTATCAAGAGTACCACGATGCATCTTCTTTTTATTCTTACAAAAATAAAGTGCTCAGTGCATTTTAAAATCTACAAACAAGCATTTCGGTCATGCTGGACCTCAGTGTTCACATTTTATTGAAACTTTTCCTCACACATATATGTTTTTTTTACTCCTTTTGGAAGAATTTATTGATGACTTGAAATCATGTTACATATGGATTGAAGAGATTGCAAGATACTCCTTTTTCTCTTTCCCATGTAATTTAGTCCATAACTAGCCGTGGTATCCTTGAGTAGCTTAATACTTTTATGTAATTATGGTCTTAACAGTAATATGACTAAAAGCACCAGTATGTACTAAATATAATGCATTTTATTAGTGATAATACTCACAATAAACATTTTATTTCCAAAATAAAGTCCACTATTCTTCATTAGTATAACAGAAGGCTGTTTGCTGTTTTACAACTTTGTATTTCTGTCATATAAGATGTGTTATTCAAACTAACAGTAAGTTGTAAGCAAGCACTCACATGAACCGTATTTCTTGTAAAATAGCTTCTTGACAAGCCTGTGTTTTAGCAGGGTCGCTGACATGCTCTATTTTGATTTTTAAGGAAACATCATTGGAGGAGCCCCTCTGCTCTTTCCTTCCCTCCAGTCCACTCCGCTCCCACAATTCCACAGGGGATCTGAAGCGTTTTGAAGGCTCAGTGGGAGGTCAGGAGGGTCCTGAGAGCCCGCCTCAGGGCTTCAGGAGACGTGCAAGCACAATTAGTCACTCTCCCATGCTGTCGTCCTCAGAGCCTAGTCTCCCCCCACTACAACCTACTGCCGCCACCAAGCCCAAACTGGTCCGACACTACTCTGTCAGCACAGATTCTCCACATCAGAGCAAGTGAGACAGTGTGTGTGTGTGTGTGTGTGTGCATGCTAGCTGCTTCTTTTGATCATTGTACATAGTTTGTGTCTGTGGAAACAAAATGTGGACAAAATCCAAACCACCAACTGCAAATTAAATTTTTTTTAGTTGTGCACCCAATTGACTTAATTCAAATAGAATTAAATTTGAATATTTGCATTTTCAAACATTTGCAAACTCTGTTTACATGTACAATGTCAGTGACGGACTCCTGTCAGTCAATCACTGTGGGAGGTGCTTTTAGAGAAGGGTGTGTGGATTTCTCTTTCCTGTTCTTACATCACATTTTTTAGCCTGCAGTGTGAATTCAGTTCACTGTGTGCTTCACTTTTTCATTCTGTGCATCTCTGCTTTCGTATTCCTTTGCGCCCGCCTTTATTTTTTCCATCCTTTCTGTATTTTCATCAGTCCTTCCTCCCCTCCGGCCTCTTCCTCTCCTGTGTGTCAGCGGCCGTTGAGGCCTCGTACATTTGCTCTTGATCATTCCACCCGGCCCCTCAAGCGGAGGTGAGGTGTGTGTATGTGTCTTTCTCTGTACTACTGTCATTCACAAACAGGTCAGGGTACTTTTCCCCCCCATAAAATTATTTTTTTCTGTATTTTTTCTTCTGAAGTTTCTGTGCTGTGCTGTGAAGTTTAATTCAACAAGAACAGGATAGATTTCACTTTTGTGCTGTTTCAGTCCATTGAGGCTGTATATTACAGTGACTCCCTGTCTCACTCCTTTACTCTGTGGCCTCTCTCTTTCTTTCTTTTTCTCATGCTCTATCTCTCAGTCCATCAGGGCTGAGTGGCTTTAGAGCAAGATTACACTCCTCCTCCTCTGTTCCAAATTTCCTCAAATTTCTGGCCCCTGTAGTGGAGAGTGATGATACCAGTGACTCTCAGAGGAAGAGGTACTCTGTTTCTTCTTCGCATTCTGCCAATCCATCTTTCCATTTTTCTGTCTTCCATCTCTGTTCTTTTTCTGCACCTGCCACCGAGGCTCATGTGGATAAGGACTTATTAGACAAAGATAAATGTTCTTGTAATGAATTAGGATGTGCACCGAAAATCAACTAATTGCTTACTTGTTCCACAGAGTTTTTGTTAATGCATATATATATATTTTTTTTTTTCAGAAGACAAACATAGACATTATGCTTATTTTGAAACCATTAAAAATGGATAGCCTAGTGTTTGTGAATTAAATGCAGTATCATATTTTAAAAATAAAATAAATACATCACAGCATTATAATGTACACTATATAATAATACATTTTGGGATTTCCTAAACATTACTTTTAACAGTGATGAATTATTAGTGTTTTTAAAGCTAAAGTGAGTGCTGCATAGTAGCAAGGGTACAGTACGTTTAAAAAACGTACAAATAAAAAAAAAATCTAATATCAGCTGATGTTATTTCATATTATGAACACAATGTCAATTTTTTTTAAAGATAGATAGATAGATAGATAGATAGATTACTTGAGTACTTGAAAATTACAAAAAATCCTCAAAATGCTTCAAATCACTAGTAATGAGTTGGTCTAGGATTGTTTTGAAATGATTTTTTTGGTCTTGTTTTATGAGCTTTCAAATTTAATATGCTAATAGAAATTAAAAATGCTATGTCTATTCTGACAGAAGTCTGTGACTGCTGTCTTTCTGTATGTGTATATATTTGTGAATGGATGCCTTAGCTTATGTATTTCTATGTGTGTTTAGTGATGTGGCGGCCCTGTCCAGTCCTGGAGCAGTTTGTGTTGTTGGGGATGACAGTCCATTATGTAGCCGGCGACACTCCTGGAGACAACAGATCTTCTTAAGAGTTGCCACACCACAGAAGGGCTCAGATTCCAAAGGTAACACCCTAGTTGAATATGTAAGTAGAGTACATCAATGCAAACTACACTTTACAGTGTACAGTACAGTCAGTGCCTCTACATGCTGCGGTAACTGTTGATGTCCACTAGATAGCGCTCTTGCTCTTAATGACGTGGTAAAGAATTAATTTAAGTGAGTTTGACAACTGACAACCGACTTGGTCTTGATGTTTCTTTTGGTGAAGAAACAGAATTACAGTGATTATCACCTTCCTCATTTCCCCCCCGCACCCAGACATGGTTCTGTCAGTGCTTGCTTTTCTTCTTTTCTTGACCTGTTTTATGTCTTTCTTTCTTGAGCTGCCAAAACAGCAAATCAGGTCTGTTATTTTGAAGTTGGTAGCTCATTAGACTTGGCAGCACCTCGCAGTAAATGTTGTTCCGGATGTCAAAACACCCCTCAGGTGTGTGTGTGTGAATGAGAGAATGATGATTAATTATCCACACTTTTGTTTAACTTCATAGGCTCAAAAAAATTAAATGCCTGCAAAGTATGGTGTTGGAGCCCAGGTTTAACAGTTGTTACAAAATAATTTAAGTTTAAAATAAGATATAAAGTCATACTGTGAGATATAAAGTTACTATTGCAAGAAATAAAATTGAAATTGTGACATATGAAGTCTCAAATACTTTTTTTTCTTTAAAGCTAAAACAGGCTTCCATAGTTGTGTTGGACTGTGTTTGTATGCTCAATTAAAAGGTGTCCAGTATCTGATTCTGGAGAACTGACCTTTTTTCGTTTATGGAAAAATGTATGTTGATTTCTGTGCAGTAATATGAGTACACTTCCTTAAAGCAGAATGCGTGCCAAGAGCGCTCTTGTTGTGTGTGTGTTTCTCCAGTATATTTGGGTGTGTCTTGACAAGTGTGTGTCTGCGCTGAATGAAGTAATGTTTGTGTTAATGAGGTAATGTATGCATGTGTGTGTGTGTGTGTTGGGTGTGGTGTTTTGCAGGAGGTCATGTTGACAGATATCTACAGGAAAGCACCGGCCTTATTGACCCACTTATATATGTGTGTTTGCACACTTGCAAGGTATTGGTCTGGGCAGAAACACCACTTATTTACAGAGAGACTGGCCAGTGTGCGTGTGTGCACGTGTGCGCGCGTGTGTGTGTTTGCAGAGGGAGTGACCGGCGCCCAAGTGTCCGAGTGCGTCAGTGTCCGCTGTAGCAATCTCCACACATGCACTCAAACTCATGTGCTGCTCCACCCCACTGGAACTGGGTCAGGTGTGTGTGTGTGTATATGATTCCTGACATAAGAAATTGCTGTTTTGAGAGAAGTTGTATGGCCCTTCTGTTGAAAGCCTTAAAATATGTTAGGCAGAAACATTGTCTGACCAAGACCGTGTGTGTGTATATAAAGGCACTTCAGTTCTCTCACTGTCTTGAGAAGTTGTACTTGACTTGTATATTACCGTGTATGCAGGAATCTCAAATATTGGTTGTAAATGCCCTCCTGCCATTTTTCCTATATATTTATTATTATTCTTTCATATTTATTAATTTAAATTATTTAAATTTTTTCAGTAAAAAATATAACAATTTGTAATACATTTATAACAGTGAGTCTTTTAAATAATAAAATGCATTTTAAATATAATATATAACTGGCAACATGAATCTAGTGTCACTATTTTTTTAAAGTTATTAAAGTCCCCATGAAATCAAAATTAAAGTTTTTTGGGTGTTAGTATCAATATGTTAGTCTTAAGGTTATCTATAAGGCAGTGTGCTCCAAAACGGTGACAAAATTTGCATTTAGAAGATATAAGCATTCAAAGCTTGCAGTTCGTCACTTCCGCCAAAACGGCTCAACGATTTTTTTGACGTCACATCGTACTTCAGCTTCTCATGAAACTTTCTGTCCAATCAAATGCTCTCTAGAATCCGAAGCGCCCGCCCCCTACACTATAAAATAGACGCTGAAGCCGCGGCTGAAATCGGTCACTTGTCCACAGAATTAGTATTTTCTGTACAGTGAATGGCACGTAGTGCACTATATAGGGGACAGGGAACGATTCAAACAGTGTAAATATGCTTTCCATTGAGGAAAAAAAGAAGTCTGGTTTCGCGCTGTGTCACACTAACCACCGCACCGCACACACACTCTGCTCAGGTCCAGAGACACGATAGCACGGAGCGGATCACATACGCGAGTCGGCGCAGACCACAAAATGTATCGGAGCTATTTGAATTCTACACAGAATGCTATATTTTATAGCAATATGGATGAGATTGTGGCTGGCATACCCTGTCAAATGCGGCTTTACGGAGCTCAACGGCTCTGAACGGCTCTAGCCCAAGCTGTGATATAAACGAACGCTATTGGCTATTTTAAAAAGGGGCGGGGCTGCTTGATATGTCCCGCCCTGTCTTCCTGTTTCAGTTAAAATGACGTCAACACAGAGTAACGCTGCGTGTTTCTAAGCATTTCAGGGGAACTTTAA
>NW_015641029.1:884957-905961 GCF_001515625.1 Sinocyclocheilus rhinocerous | reverse complement strand
CCAAAACAGTGACAGAATTCGCGTTTAGAAGATATAAGCATTGAAAGCTTGCAGTTCGTCACTTCCGCCACGTCAAATCATACTTATGCTTCTCATCAAACTTTCTGTCCAATCAAATGCTCTCTAGAATCCGAAGCGGCCGCCCCTACACTATAAAATAGACGCTGAAGCCGCGGCTGAAATCGGTCACTTGTCCACAGAATTAGTATTTTCTGTACAGTGAATGGCACGTAGTGCACTATATAGGGGACAGGGAACGATTCAAACAGTTTAAATATCTTTCCATTGAGGAAAAAAAAGAAGTCTGGTTTCGTGCTGTGTCATGCTAACCACCGCATCGCACACACTGTGCTCTGGTCCAGAGACACGATAGCACGGAGCGGATCGCATGCGTGAGTCGGCGCAGACCACAAAATGTATCGGAGCTATTTGAATTCTACACAGAATGCTATATTTTATAGCAATATGGATGAGATTGTGGCTGGCATACCCTGTCAAATGCGGCTTTACGGAGCTCAACGGCTCTGAACGGCTCTAGCCCAAGCTGTGATATAAATGAACGCTATTGTCTATTTTAAAAAGGTGCGGGGCTGCTTGATATGTCCCGCCCTGTCTTCCTGTTTCAGTTTAAATATCGTCAACACATAGAGTAACGCTGCGTGTTTCTAAGCATTTCAGGGTACCTTTAATGTTTTTGTGGAAATGCTCTTTTCACAGTTATTTATCTAGGTTAAGCAGTGTTTGTCTGGTCATATGATCTCAACTTGGTGGCCCCCAAAAGGTAAAAGGTTACCTTTTTTGATCTACTTCAGTTAGAGTCTCAGCAGTGTTAATTTTGACAGCGAATTTTGATTTTGTTTTAGTCATAGTCTTTTGACTATGACGATTCAGTCAAGAGCAGTGAGTGATTTTCTGTCTTTCTTTTGTTGCTTGATTAACATCAATGCCACAGACAATAGCAACTAAATTAGGCTGCTGTCCCTTTAAAACCGGATGCAATGTACTGATACACGTCCAATATTCTCCCAACTGTTTATGTTCAAATAAGACATAACCGAGTGTGTTTGCATGAATACTCGTCAAAACAGACAATTCGACATCATTTTGTGTGTATTTCTCCGTTCATGAGACGCAAAAGAGTACTCGTGTGCTGTGTGAGTGACGCTGCTTCAGTGTCTGCGCCCAGAAAACCGGACCGAATTGAGTTCTCTTTTGCGTCGTCAGATTTATCCATATGTCTGCTCTTCTCTTACTCCCAGATATCGACATTTTTGTATGTTTTATGAGACGTGCAGCAAGTGTATGTTAGCTTATGTCCGGCCGGTTCATATCTACGCATCTAACTACGCAGCAGATTCGTTCTGAACGAATCTCTTCCCAAATCGTCCCTCCCTAACATTTTTGTCTCGTATTTATTCATTGACGAAAATGTCAATAGATTTTCGTCATAGTTTCTGTCATTCAAAACGTATTTTAGTTCGTCATCGTCTCGTTTTCGTCGGTGAAAAAAATCTCAGTAAAGTCTCAGTAAACTTTCTACTCACACAGATTTTTTTAGTTTGTTTGTTTCTAACATTGTTATGGTAGGTTTCCTGTCCAAAAAAAATCATTTGCTGTGTATTGGTATTGTATACAGCCACAAATATTTGTACATATGAAATGTCAGAATAATAAAGTGAATCTGGGGTATTTTGTCACCACTGGAATGAGAAAATTGGGAAAACAACAACCTCTTGACAATTATAGGTTTGAAAATCCTATAACCCTTACTGTAAGCCTTAAAAATTGTTTACACTGACAGCAGCAATATTTTCAGTGAGAGTAATAAACATTTCTGCAACATTTATATTTATGCTAATGAGCTGAGCTGTGCAAATGAGAACTGCTGTTTGAACATTAACATTTAAATCCAATCAATTTACGTTGTTTTTTTCTTTTTTGAACTGTGGGTAGGAAGTGGGCTAAACTACAGCAGGCTAAGACAAGATCTGGTTTTGTGTGTTACATGAGTGAGATGAAAGAAAAATGTATAGTGTGTGGGTGAATGCTGTTTTATTTCAACACTCTGATTTGATTTTTCTTTTCCTTGTGATTATGCAGCACAGTGTTTTAGGTGATCTCACTCTGTGTTTATACTATATATAACCGTACATTTTATTTTTCTTTATGCACAATTTATCACTTTGTCTCGGAGCCACCCTATCGTTTGGGTGGTGTTCGCTTTATTTTTTTAACACCTCTGCCTGTACGCATGGACAATTGTATTTGAGTGTTATGCATGTGTTTCTGTGTGTTTTGCTCTTTTGTTAAGTGTTAATTTTTGCAAACATGAGAGAAAACGAAAAAAAAATTTGTGACCGTGCCGTTATGCAATACACCTACTGTTTATTAAAGTGTGGGGAAATCAGAGACTTTTTATTTTAGATTCTTTTAGTTTCATCATTTACTATGATAGGATGTTAACTGTACATGTTTTCAGATGTTACAGTCATATGAATTGAAGCGTTTATTTAGTGTAAGCTTATTAACCTTGATCTGAAGAATTTTAAGCTTACATGAATGATATTTTATACCAGTGATAAGTAATGGCGATGTTGGTAATTGATATAGGTGTTGTTGATTTAGAAAGATGATGGTTATTGTTTTCGGATTGGTAGCTATTCTAGTTGATATTTGTGTGAACATTCAAATACACTTGTTTGTCTTGGAGAGACATTAAGCGCAATTGTGTTTGTCTTAAATTATTGTAAACAGCCATAAAAATTAAACGGTTACATTTAAGTAGTATTATTTCACCTTTTACTTTACCTGTTGTTCTTCTTTTTCTTCTTTTTTCTATTTCTGAACTTACCAAAATACTTGATAAAGTTTACTTTATTTCTAATCTTTTCTTATATTATTTCTTTTTGTTTGTCATTTCTGTTTCTCTTTATTTTATTAATGTTTATTTAATACCTTGTAACAATATTTACTTAATAGGGACATGCTTTGTAAAAAAATATGCTGTTAATCATATGTGAATTCTAGGAATGTCCTTTTACTGTTTTTTTAAATTGTGAATTATATGGCAATTCATAGATTCATAGGTTTTATTGCTAAAACCCATACATTTTGCATTTATTTTGTAGTAAAATTACATATAATGTAATGTTAAACCATTTACAGTTTTTTACATTATATGGAAAGTATAAAAATGACCTTTTTCTGTAAAAAAAATTACATAACATTTTTTATGGTGTACTGACTACATACCACAATTCCGAATCACAAAACTTCACTGGTCATTGCTGAAATCACGGTATAATGACAAACATAGACATGATGATATTAATAGTTGATGTAGATGTTGTTTACTGTAGATGATGTTGGGTGACATTGTTGGTAATTTATGTAGGCAAATGTTGGTAGTTCATGTTAATTTTATGCTATTGTGACGTAAACTATTCCGTTTTCCAGAATCCACCTTAGAGGTTGGCAACAGAATGGCACTAGGAGGCGGAGTGGGGGGCGGGGAGAGCATCCTGGGGGCGGTGCCAGAGGAGAGGAGAAAGAGGAGTGGGGCGGAGCTAAGAGCGTTATGGAGGAAAGCAATTCTTCAACAAATTCTCCTGCTGAGGATGGAGAGAGAGAATCAGAAACTACAAGGTGAAACACAAGCAATCACACGATAACTATTATCACTGTGAACATTGTAAATTCCGCATACAAATGGCCAAGTAACAAACTGACATTAGGATACCTTTACAAATTCAATTAACAAAAATGAAATCAATTTTGTGACTGATTTTGGTTTTAGATTTGTTGTTTGCTCTAGTTTATATTCACCTTTGCACCAAAATTGGCCATACATTATGTTAGCTTATTTAAGTTTGTTATTACTTTGGTTAATGTTAGTATAATTCTGCTTGTACAAGATCTTACTTTTTTTATGTAATCGCAACATCCAGATTACTAGGTATTACGTGGTAATAAAGTTTAGTTTGTTCATGCCCTTAAGATTTATACACAAAAGCACATCCCATAAACAGTAGCATACACACACACACACAGAGACATTTCTGCACAATCTGGCGCACCCATGCGCTGCCTTACCTGGAAGTCCCTGCTGCAGGTTATGAGACCGGTGAAGAGCTTTACTTGCACAGATGCGGTCTGATTTGGGTGTGCTCATTATTGGCAGTGTCACGTCCTGCCCTGCCATGCCCAGTCATGCTTCTCATGAGCTGAAAAGAAAGAACAGAATCTTGAAATGAAAGCAGCCAGACCTATTGAATAGGGTGTGGGCATAAAGAAGTGGGTCAGAAGATGTGTACTGGGAAGACTGTCTGCCCTACATCTAGCCTGTGTTTATATTACCACGTTCCCTATTAATCACATAACTTCTGATGTTTGACACTTTGGAGACTTCTATTTCTGTTTCTTTCCTGCTTTCTTTATTTTTTTTTATGGTTTTTTTTTGGTCCCAAGGGTGAGATGGGTGGGGAGGGTATTATTCTCTTGTTCCTGAAATTTCCCTTCTTGCATCTCTTCCTGTGTTTGTGTGTCTAAATGAGAATTCTCACTGGTGCAATAAGTGCAGTTGGTCTTACTAATCTTAATACAGTCATAATGACTGCATAATGAAGACATTCTGCTGCATGTTGGGCATGTGTTTTCTGCCTCTCCTTTACTCTCCACTTGTTTAACTCTTCCATTTAAAAGAAATTAAAATTTTAATTACATTGTTGGACTTAAAATAGAAAAAATAAACTTAAAATAGAATTTCATTAATACAGAATTTATAAAAGGTCCACAACTTTTTTTAATGATATACCAACAAGTGACAAAGCAAATTATCATACATACAACAATAAGAATACTCTTTCACACAATCAGTTTTTTCCCAATTCAGTTTTTGTATCCCATGGTTATAAAACCGATTTAAATATTCTATATGTATACTACAGTTAAAAGGTTTGGGGTCAGTAATTTAAAAAAAAAAAGAAATTAATACTTATATTCAGCAAGGAGGCATTAAATTATGCATTACAATGACCATAAATGTTACAAGATTTCTATTAGTGTCACGGGTGCACACACACGAGGGACGAGGAGACGCTGGAGAATACTTTACACAAGACTTTATTCGTAGGAAGGAACCAAGGGAGACGAACTCAGGAAGACGTATACAGGAAGACCTTCAACATCGGACAGAGAACTAGGGACCGGGAACACTTTATATACACACACACAGGAGGAGGGGATGACGAGACACACCTGGGAGCCATGACACATCAAGGGAAACACCTGGGAAGAAATCAACTTAATTAATCAGGGGAGGAACAGGAAACAAACCAAATAAGGGCATGGGAAGGCACATGGGGAGCAGGACACACACGAAACATGGAACAGAGTCTGACAATTAGGGGTGCTCCGATTGATCTGCTACCGATCACTATCGGCTGGTAATCAAGTAGGGATGATTGATCGGCGGTCTCTAAAAAGGCTGATCTAAAAAAAACTATCTCAAGCTGATGACGCTGCTGTGAGAGGTTTGGCATGACATGCAGCGGCACCGTCTCAGTCTCTGTCCGGCGCGGGTGAAATAATTATAATGCTGAAGGTGAGGTACTCACCTTCATATTTCTTCATTAAATAACTTATAAAGTAATTTGAAAACCTTGTGTGGGACGTAATTTCACAAACCGCGTGAGTGAATCACCGCGCGCGCTTTTCTTTCTCTCTCAAAATACGCAAATGGCTTCAAATCACCACATCGCGTCTGTCTATAAGCGAGCTGCACGCTGCACAGTTGACACAGGAATTGTCACTTGCACAATCGAGGCAGTGTCACATCGTCACTAAAGTTTATAAATTGCATTTCTTTTTCATTCTTGCCAGGGTTTAACCATTCAGCGCTCGCGCGCTCTCCTGGACATCGTGCACTCATGCACGGAAGTAGATTTTCTCCAGTTGCTATGGATGTCTACTTGTCTAAACTCCATTATTTCAATGCACCCGTGACAAAAAGCAGCTACGTAGTAGAAAAATCTCATTCCTCATTCATGAAACATCAGCAGAAAAATCGACTGTGTAAAACTTTCATTAAACTATTCAGCCTCAATGCAACAAAAGCAAGCATTCCACATTAAACTTGAATTCAACAATTTACACATTAAAGATTTTACAAATGATAAACATGGAAATTATTTATTCTTATGTTTCAGAAATAGTGTAGAAATTAGCTCAATTTAGCATTTTACATGAAAGCTACGATTTTCGTTAGAATGGTTAAATGAATGATTTACATTTAGAAATGTGTTGTTTTTTTATCTCATTCTTGAAACACGAGCAGAACATTACATAAATAATTTTTTAAGCCATTTTTATGTTGCACAACACGTTACAAGTAATGATTTTATGGCGATTTACGCTGTATAAAATTAGCTGGGATTTCAAGTGCAACATGAACAAAATTCACATATAAATAGTTTAATGAACAGGTAGCTCAGTTTAACTAGTGCAATAATTGTTTTTATGGGCGATTTACATATAAATAAATTCAATTTAGCGATTAGCGAATGCAAAATTTTTGTAAGAATGGTTTCAGAAATAAATTCCATTTAGAGATTAGTTTTACCAAAATCGTAATAATTCGTAAAGCCACTGTTATGTAATCTTTTGCAAGCAATAATGGTTTTATAGTGATTTATACTGTATAAAATTAATCTAGAAATTCACATTCAGCATGATTGCAATTTACCAAAAATTGTTTAATAAATGGTTTTCTCAGCTGATGACGCTGCCGTCAGAGGTTTGGCTCGACATGCAGCGGCACCGTCTCAGTCTCTGTCCGGCGCGGGTGAAATAATTATAATGCTGAAGGTGAGGTACTCCTTCATATTTTTTAATTAAATAACTTATAAATTCATTTGAAAACCTTGTGTGAGACGTAATTTCACAAACAGCGTGAGTGAATCACCGTGTGCGCTCTTTCTCAAAATACGCAAATGGATTCAAATCACCACACATCGCGTCTGTCTAAGCGAGCTGCACGCTGCACAGTTGACACAGGAATTGTCACTTGCACTATCGAGGCAGTGTCACATCGTCACTAAAGTTTATAAATTGCATTTCTTTTTCATTCTTGCCAGGGTTTAACCATTCAGCGCTCGCGCGCTCTCCTGGACATCGTGCACTCATGCACACTCGCAGCGCACACACATAATGCCAGGTTCACATTACTCCGTTTGCAGTGCATATGCGGTGCGTATTTTTTCCGCGCTCATGTTAATGGTTTAAAGCGTGCACACTGTACACGGTTGCGGTCCGGCAGTGCGTTCAGGAGCGGTGCGTCTGCTGCAGTGCAGAGATCTTCCGCACCGAGTCTGTTTGCTAATCTGCAAGCGCTGAATTAAAGTAACAGCGCATTGCTTGCAGTAAATGTGAACATGGACTGACACGAAAATGTAGTAATTACACCATAAATGCATATTATTAAAGTATACTGTGTTTCACAGTCAACACATATGGCTTTTTGGCTAGGTTTAAAGGGAAAGCACACTTTTAGATAAGGCAATAATAGATGGCACTCGTGGAGGTAGGAAAACTGCAGTAAATATGAACATGGATTGACATGAAAATGTAGTAATTAGACCATAAATGCATATTATTAAAGTCGACTGTGTTTTACAGTCAATACATATGGCTTTTTGGCTAGGTTTAAAGGGAAAGAGCACTTTTAGATAAACAAGGCAATAATAGACGGTACTCGTGGAGGTAGGAAAACAAAGTTCTTTATGAACGGCAGGATTGCTTGTAATAAAGATTTTAATGCAAAAGGAAAGGCAGTAGAGCTGATTATTTCTGTCAATGGTAAGTTTGTGATAATGTAAGAAAAGTAGTTTAAATGTTTTGCCACTTGCTTGAGAAACTTAATATATAAATCTAGAATTAAATGCAAAAGTAAAAAGCATTGAATGATGTGTTGCTAGAAGAATTGCAATGCTGAAAAAGCATTTTCAGTGACGATGTTTGGATTTGAAATCAAAATAATGGATAAATGTTTTGTTTGTGGTAAACAGCCACGGATCAGTAGCAGACTCCTGTGTGAAAGCTGCTTCTCCTCTCACAAGAGTCACCTAAGAGGGGAATTCCCCCCATTTTCAAAAATGAAATTCAGGCCCTGAATAAATGTCTAAAAATCCTGATTGGAGTATCAATATAAATAGTTATAAATGATAAAAAAGAAGGCTTTAAAAAGATCGGTATCGGCAGATACTGCTTTCTGTGATCGGCGATCGGTAATCGGCCTCAAAAATCCTGATCAGAGCACCCCTAATTTCTATTTCAGTTATTTTTTTCTATTAATCAAAGAATTCACGATATATTTAACTATATTTTTGATAAATTAAATGCCGCCTTAGTGAGCATTAGACACTACTTTCAAAAAAGTTAAAAAATCTTACCAACTCCAAACTTTTAAACAGTAGTAAATATGTTTGTATCCGATAACCAATATGTAAAACTGTTTTTTTAATTACGATTTTATTTCTTCATTTTGGCAGAGGAATAAACAGCCTAATCTTCAGACTATGGCATTAAAAATAATATATGTATTATAAATAATGTAATAATGGCAACAAAAACAGCTATTGCTGCATACTATTAATCTTAAATATTGTTCTTAAAATTTAAATGTTTCAGTTTTATTTTCTTGTTAGTGTTGGGCTATGTAACTTAAGCTTTTTTTTCCCATCAGAACAAATAAATGTTGAAAAAGTTAAGCAAGGTGCCATTGACACAGTACGTGTTTTTGCTTAAAAAAATGTCAGATGCGGCCAGTGCAATGGGAAAACATTTGAGATCTCTAGACAGGTTTTTTCGAAGTTGAACACTGTTTCATGCAAAAGACATCAGACGTGAGTGCAGTGGTCAAACATGTCTGTTTAGAGAGTGTTTACATAGGAAAACAATGGAAAATTAGCACAGTGGAATGTAAAACGCGTTCTGTGTGAACGGACTGTAAGTAAGTAAATTGAATGCACCGTGGTGTAATGTTGTAAATGTTCTTCCAACTCAACTGATTATCTTTATTCTGCACATTATTTCTAATTTCTTAAATTTTCATTCAATGTGTGTACAGCATCAGAGAGTGATCTACAGTGCAGACGACTGAAACTGGACTATGAAGAGATCACTCCGTGTCTGAAAGATGTCACACTAGTCTGGGAGAGAATGCTCAGCACCACTGGGAGGTCAAAGGTCAGATTTGACACTGAGGAGATCCACAAAGCTGTGGGACAAGGTAACGCATGCACACACACACATACACACACACACACACACACACACACACTCACATAGATACATAAAAATGTTGAAGCTAATGTAACAGTGAGTTGTATGAGGTTTTTCTTAGCAGCCTATTCATTGAATGACACCTGGATTAACTGAACTTGACCTGTACATTGAGTGAAGTGTAGTGGTCGACCGATGTATCGCCAAGGCCGATATATATCGGCCGATATCTGCCATTTTTTCAAATATCGGCATTAGCCGATAAGTTTTTCTGTTTGGCCGATGTGTTGGAGGTGGGACTTTTATTTTGACGGCGCCGAGAACTGCTGCGGCTGCGGCAGCGCCTGAGTCCACAGTGCTCACATTTTCCCTCTTGTTCGGATGTTGTCATTCAGTTCTGTCTAATATGGATAGAAGTCTATCTAATAATCAGATAGAACTGTTAAACAAAGGAATTAAAATGTATACAAAAAAGTATTATAACGATTGCTTTAATATTATTAAAGGCAAACATTATAATACTTTCTCGTTTGCTGTCAGCATTCCGCAAATATGCATTTATATAATTGAAACAAATCTTTGAATGACTAATGAACATTTAGTTTCACAAACCTTGCAGACTTAGTCGAATCTAGTTGATATCTTGTGAAGTGTGCATGTGACCTGCATGTCGCGTGTTCTGTGACAGTCGGTCCTATGGTCCGTGCGAATTGAATTTACTTCCTTTTTTATTATATTTTTTATTAAATATTTATTTATTTGTGAAAAATACTTTGTCTTCTAGAGTATAAGTATGTTTATTTTACATGTTTATTTTTTAATCCATTTTCAATTGATTTCAAATTTCTTAAATATGAATTAAAATAAATAAAATTATATCGGCTTTATATCGGCCATCGGCCACCCTGCTTCCCAAGATATCGGCATCGTATCGGCTGTCAAAAAACCCATATCGGTCGACCACTAGTGAAGAGTACGTAATATGTTGTTTTAGACAGTTTGTGTATAAGTTTTCAGTTTTTTAGAGGAGTATAAACTGAGTTAACTTTGTGCATTTGTTATTTTAAAGCCTTTAATTCGATTTTCTTGGAAAAAGGGTTTTTAAAGTAGTCTTCATGCTTGATGTTTATTTGGAGAATGTGTGAGTGTATATTCATAGATAGAAAAGCTGTCTCTTTGATAGTCAGGTTTTTATAGAGGTAGTTCTGCAGAATGATTGGTGAGTTTGCACGCACCTACACACACAAGCACACACCTGTTTAAGTTCAGTGCAACTGTGGCATTTACATGAGACATTCACGTACACGTACTTGTGCAGATGTTACACAGAGATCATCATGTTATCACAATGAATCAGGTGTAATTCTTTGCTTTTCTGGTTTATCTATCATAAACTGCAGTGTAGACAAATGCTGAGTGTTTGCAATTGTGTTTGGTGCCGCTAGTGCCACAGAAATCACACAAAGAACCTTTTTTTTTGCACCTGTAGTTGGTTTTTGGATTTGTGATGTTTGTGTATGTCATTTTCGGATGTGTGTGAATGGAGAGGGGTTTGCAGGGATGCGTGTTACCTTTTTACATCAGTCGTTGCCAATGTTGACTTTGTCTTCTTGAAGTGATTTTATGGACATCCATCTACATGTCAGATGAGATCACACACTACTGAAAAAGCACTCAAAAACTGAGGTGTTGTGCTCAAGGCATGTAAACAATCAAAAGATCCATCAATTAAGCGCTCTGTTTCTGCTCTTCTTTCTGTTTTTCTCTCTCTCTCAGGCGTTCCTCGTCAGCATCGAGGAGAGATTTGGAAGTTTCTATCAGAGCAGTATTTGCTGAGGAAGGAGGTGCCCAGCACCAAACCTCCTAACAATGAGACTTCTTACAAAGAGCTTCTGAAGCAGCTCACATCCCAACAGCATGCCATCCTTATAGACTTGGGTTAGTATTACAAACACAATGGTCTGTGCCACAACCTAGTGAGCTGCCTTGCTGTCTACAGCTTACATAGATGCCATCTAACTAAAATGGAACCTCAAAGTGATCAATTTGGAACACTCATCATAGGCAACAAATGTGCTTGATGCACGAATATTGCTCCTCACATGAAGCGCACAGTATACTTGGACCACAACTTTCCCCAATTAAAGTCGTACAATTATTAAATGTATTTATATTGACATATATCTTCATTAAAATGCTAAAAAAATTAAAATAAAGTTGTATAACATTAACTTTATTTTAACTTTACATGGACTCCTCAACTGTTGGGTTCAGTAGTTCATTATGTAGTTATTTATAAATGTAATGTAATAGTATTTAAATTTACTTTTTGGTGTTGAGTGAACATATATACATATATTATTTATTATATTAATACTGTTCAAAATTCTGGGCTCAGTAAGTTTAAAAATAATATTCCACAAAAAATAAGCAGCACAACTGTTTTCAACAGTGATAATAACAATAAATATTATTTGAGCACCAAATCGGCAAAATAGAATGATTTCTGAAGGGTCATGTGACACTAACGTTTGGAGTAATAGCTGCTGAAAATTCAGCTGTGCCATCACAAGAATAAATTACATTTAAAATATTTTAAAATAGAAAAAAAAAGTTATTTTAAATCATAATATTTCACAATAATACTGTTTTACTATATTTTGCACAAGAAACTTCCTGCAAAAAAAAACTGATTCTTCCTAACCACAAACTTTTGAACCGTAGTGTGTGAATATAATATTTTGTAATATAATATTAATATAAATTATTTTATTTCACTTGTGTCTGTCATGAAAAGTTATAACAATTATTAAAAAGCAGTACAATTGGGACTGGCCCTTAAAATGCTGTCCTGGTAGGCAGCTTACTAGGTTTTGGAACAGTTACTGTAGTCATTTTGTCCCTTAGTACTTTGTTGTCTTTGAAGGTGGTTGGTTATCTAAATCATTGTTGAATATCTAGTAGACTTATTGTAGTAAACTGCATGTGTGTCTCACAGTTGCTCAGGATGTTTTGCCTCTCAGAAATGTCTTGAGCAACAGACATGTCCAGTTGATTAACTCAACAAGACAGTTATTTGGTGAGCTTGCTTAATGTTGTTCTAGCGTGCTGAAAAACTGCTATTCTGCCTTTCTCTTTAAAATACATGTTGTACATGCTCATGCTTGCCCTGGAATTTATTCAAAATTTGTCATCTGAGTATACACAAAAGTCTCTATTCTTTGCAAAATGATCATTACCTCCGTTATTATAGAGAACAAACTTTTGCAGAACCTCAGGCTGAATGAATGGTTGAGACACTAGCGGAGATGGACAGATGTGAAGATGGAGAGATTAATGGGGAGGCTTAGACAAAGAAAGGGAGGTGTCGTTGGCTCTCAGAACAGTGACAGCAGGGAGAAAGCGAGATAGATAGCATTACAACACAGGAAGAAACCTAATCTTATAGGAATGTATTTTTTTTGTAGGAAGACGCCCTCTCAGACATGAACATGAAAGCTCCTATTCAATGCAATACTTAAAATTCCTATATTCCTATACATATGCTTGCATGCGTCATGTATATTTTCAACCAAATAGTATTCAATCAGTGACATTAGTAAGAACTTGTTTTTTATTCAAGTAAAAAAAAATTGGATAAAACTTTGTATAAAAGGGTCTGCTAAATGACTAAATGTAAAGTGACACAATATTTCAGTTTTCATTTCATTATATTCCACTTCAGGTGCATACATAGGGCCAGTTTTACTAACAGCTTGCACCAGCGCAAACCATCTTTTGGCGTTAAAAGTGACGAATTAGCTCTGAAAATGCGCTTATTGAATATGCATTTGTAGGAATTTCCCTTTCAGATGCAAAATTTATGGGAGGAGAGTATTAAAATGAATCATGCAATGCGATTTACTAACGTTTGCGCTCGTCAAATTACTGGTATTTGCGTCATTATTTAATGCCAAAAAACCATGTCTTAAACTATTTTGCGCTTGAAATGGCTGCAATTGTTGTTGCTAGGAGGCTCCGCAGAGAACAGAGAGCACGTGGTAGAAGGGAGAGGATTTTTTCCACAAGTATTAATTTATTTGGAATGCAAGAAGAACACATTATCTGAACGTATCGTTTGCCAAGCCATGTTATTTTTAATTTGCTTCAGGAAATAAAAGACAACCTAAGGAGTCATGCAATACCAGGTCTATCAAAACTTCTTTTTTGGCCTCCAGTTCTTTTTAACGTACTATGGCTTCTTTATTTCTTTGTTCTTTATTTGCAACTGCGACAATTTGCGCTGCGTTTGGTATATTGCGTTGGTCAATATGTAAATGAGATGTTGCATCTTCTTGCATGTTCTTTAATTTGCGCGTTGGTAGTAAATCTCCCGCAGAAATTTCGCCGCTGTTTTGGAATTGTGCTTGCACGCTAATTTGCCCTGTTTAGTAAAACTGGCCCATAGCCTACATTTTGTAAATTTCCTGTTTTCATGTTATAGTAAAAGTATTTTTCAAATGGTCAGAACTGGATATTAAAAAGCGTTCCAAACCACCCACTGATCTTAAAACTACCATAATATCATCATCAAATGGACAACTGAATTGTGTCAGTGTACGAACAGCAAACTGTATGAAATGAACTCTACTGTTGGATCTTTATTTTCAATAACCGATTGGATCTGATAATAAAAATGAGTGCTGTCAAACGATTAATCGCGATTAATCGCATCCCCAAAAGTAATTACTTTTAATGAGTTGTTTGGTTGATGCTTTAACACTATGCCAGCTTTCTTCGCTATTTTCATGGCAAGTGAAGTAACAAGTTGAAATAGTATAAAAGAGCAGTTTAAAAACCTATATAAGGTTTCTGAAGTTAGCTTTAGATAAAAATTTCAAAATCAATTCAAGGTTGGCTCCGTTAAAAATGTAATTTCCCAAGTGAACTTAAACCAGCACAATTTCATAAAATATTTTTAAAAGATAATGGGCTCTGGCATGAAGAGCATATCGGATGTTCCTTTAATATCAAGAATTTGTTCGTGATTCTGAAATGTCCTATTCAGCATTGTGTATTTTTATTAGTGCTTTCAAATGATTCATCGCGATTAATCGCATCCAAAATAAAAGTTTTTGTTTACATAATATATGTGTGTATACTGTGTATATTTATTATGTATATATAAATACACACACATGCATGCATATATTTAAGAAAAATATGTTGTTTATTAAATATATTTATATATAATATAAAATATAAGAATATAAATATATAAATGTATCTACATGTAAATATTTTCAAAATATATACTGTATGTGTGTGTATTTATATATACATAATAAATATACACAATACAAACATATATTATGTAAACAAAAACTTTTATTTTGGATGCGATTAATCGCGATGAATCATTTGAAAGCACTAATAAAAATACACAATGCTGAATAGGACATTTCAGAATCACGAACAAATTCTTGATATTAAAGGAACATCCGATATGCTCTTCATGCCAGAGCCCATTATCTTTTAAAAATATTTTATGAAATTGTGCTGGTTTAAGTTCACTTGGGAAATTACATTTTTAACGGAGCCAACCTTGAATTGATTTTGAAATTTTTATCTAAAGCTAACTTCAGAAACCTTATATAGGTTTTTAAACTGCTCTTTTATACTATTTCAACTTGTTACTTCACTTGCCATGAAAATAGCGAAGAAAGCTGGCATAGTGTTAAAGCATCAACCAAACAACTCATTAAAAGTAATTACTTTTGGGGGGAAAAAATTTAATTTTGTTCTGAGATCAGTTTAGTAGTCAGCAAGCCGGTAACACTTTACCTAAAGTCTTTATGTATAATGCATTATATAAGAAGTTTCAATGCATTCATTATTCCTTGTAATGCATCTTATAATGCATTGTACAATCTCATGAATAATTGTAACCACAGTTAATACATTATAACACTTATCAATTCATTGTTACACTATGCATTTTAAATTCAGTTGTAATTATTTACGGCAAGATATAATGTATTACAACGCACATTATGAATAATTAGAATGCATTATACCCTTTAATAACCCTTTATAATGCATTATACATAGACACTTTAAGTAAAGTGTTACCAAGAAGTCTAATATCAGTCATTTGCAGATTCCACAGTTTGATATTTATGTATGTAACACAATGATATTCAAACACTAAAGTGTGACTTAAGTGTACAAATACTTGGCCTCTTTATGAACCTACATGAGAAGCATTGTGGTAATATAAGCATATACTGTAGAGTTGATAATCATCACCTGGTTGATGATACAATATCAAATATTGGAGCCCTAGTCTGTTATGTTCCTTTTGTCAATTCTTTCTTTCTACATGTGGCTAAATTGCTGCACACCCCTGAGAGTAACCCTCTGAATGAGACTGAACACAAGAGGAGGAGATTGAGCTGAAAGAAGGGGGGTCATATGCCTCTGCCAACATCAACAACAGCAGCAGCATTGTTTTACTCAAACTGCACTAAAAAAAAAGAATACTTGAAAGATGTTTCTTCTTCCTCTCCCAGGACGTACATTTCCCACTCATCCGTATTTCAGCGCTCAGCTGGGTGCTGGCCAGCTTTCTCTCTATAATCTACTGAAGGCATATTCTCTGCTGGACCCAGAGGTGGGTTACTGCCAGGGCTTGAGTTTTGTGGCCGGCGTGTTGCTGCTCCATATGAGTGAGGAGGATGCATTCCACATGCTCAAATTCCTTATGTACGACACGGGGCTGCGGAAACAGTACAGGCCTGATATGATCATACTGCAGGTACAGTAACATTAACATTGTCACGTACGGTAGATGACATCAAATAGTATTTTTTCCCACTTAATGTTTTACACCCGAGTGGTGCTTTTGACACGTTTAAAAATGATGTACACAAATGAAAAGAAGACTGTAGCCATGGCTTTTATTCAACATGAGGGTGGTTTTCCTTCATGGTAGCTGCTATGTTTAGGTCACATGACCAGACAAATACTACTCACTTTATTGCAGTAAGCAGTACGTTATTTAGAATAATCTGCTTTGTTTTCCATTGAAGAAAAAAAGTGAAATGGTTTGGAATAACATTGTTGAATTAATGACGATAGAATTAAATTTAAATTTGAATAAATTTGAATAAAGTCCTTTTTAATAAACATTATGTGTAGGTTTATCAGTGATTGGATAAATGGTGAGTCCTTTAGCCAATTAGATACAGTATTTGTTCCTCTGGTTTCTGTGCACTACCGTTTAAATCATTTTTTTAAAGAAATGATTGCTTTTATTCAAACGTCATGTATTAAATTAATCAAAATTGACTGTAAAGACATTTATAATGTTACAAAAGATTTCTATTTCAAACAAATTCCTAAAAATGTTTAGAATTCTTTAATGTTTTCAACTTTGATAAGAATGAGAAATGTTTCTTGATGATTTCTGAAGGATAATGTGACTCAAGATTCGGTGGTCAATTTTCACTAATGGCTGCTGAACATTAATCTTTGCTGTCACAGGAATAAATTACATTTTAAAATATATTAAAACAGAAAATGGTATTTTAAATTATAGAAATTTTTCATAATATTACTGATAGACCCTAGTAAAAAACTAATATATTTAAAATATATTTATTTCATACTAAGTATAGTTAAAATCTATTAACATATTTACTGACATCGCTCGAGACTTACTGATATAAAAATTATAATTAAATTTTATTTTGAGTACGACTTGTGCACAATGCACATTTCTAAATATTAAGCCTAAAATGTGTTTTCATGCCACTATTGATGAGGATTGTATAATCTTTGAATAATATTGGTCTTTAAATGCAAAATATTTGAAGTGTACCTGAAGTATACTTGCAATAGTTCCACTTTAGAACAATCAAATATACTTATAAATGTACTTACGGTAGTTGGTCTTACTACTTCCGCACAATTAAAAGGCATTGAGTACAAAATCAGATGTTCCAGTTTAGCAGACTTCAAGTATACCAGTTTAGTATACTAAGTACAATTGGAGGCTATTTTTATTAAATACATAAATACGTAAATGTATTTATAGTATACCTAGCATGAAATAAATCTATTTCAAATACATTTAAGTATATTTATTTTTCACTAGGGTAGGTATCCTGATTTCAGTGTGACCACATGTTCTGCCCTACAAAACCAAAATGCAAAATACAAACAATGAGATTTTTGATTGTCACATTCTGTTTCTCTGAATCTGAATATAGTTGAGACAAACCCATATGTCTGAGTATAGATCATTGTTCTATAGACCCAATATGTAAATACGTAGTTTATGGGATAGATTTTGTATGACATGAAACCTTCAGTGTGATCAGTGTTTAAGTTTAATTTTTTTAATTGGGTTCAGTTCACTTCATATTCAGTAATGCATTGCATTCCTTTATATTGCATTTACTGCAAACCATAAATCAAATAAACATAATCAATCACGTAATATGTACGCTTTGACAGCTCTGATACAAATCAAGCAAAAAATAGATAAATTCTACAGCCAAGCATGCAAGAAGATGCTGTTACGATAACTGTAGGCAGTGCTCAATAATGACATCACAACTAAGCGACATGGTTAAGGTTCATAAGATGAGAGAGATTGTTTAATTAAATGATAGCAATATTTTGTCAGGCATTTTTTATATTCTTCTGACTAAAAAATAGTCAGTAACTGTTTTTCTCTTCTTTCTTTCTTAGATTCAGATGTATCAGCTGTCTCGTCTGCTGCATGACTATCACAGGGAGCTGTACACTCATCTGGAGCAGTACGAGATCGGCCCCAGTCTCTACGCCGCTCCCTGGTTCCTCACCGCCTTTGCGTCACACTTCCCTCTTGGATTTGTGGCTCGAGTGTTCGGTGAATGCACACACCCTCAGACACTCTTCAATACACAAACACACTCTCAATACACACTTCCAATCAAAACAAGTTCCTGAGCTTGCCCTTTACCACAATGCTTTTTATAATTATACATTTAACAAACACGTTTATTTAAAGCAGGGACAGTCCCTTTGGACAAGCTCCATGCTCAAGGGCATAATAGTGAGTTGTGTACAACCTACAGACCTTGGGTTTTGTTACCAGCTCAGATGTTTAACCACCAAGCCATACCAGCCACAGATTAAAAGCATCTTCTATTGAACTAAAACGTAAAAAATTAAACCTTGTTTAGAGATATCTGCAGGCTGATCAGATGCCAGTGTGGTAGATATGGATTGCCATTCTCTCGATTTCCTTAGAAGTGTTTATGAAGATGGCCTACATGTTTGACATTCTTTTGTCTGGAAGAATTCCAAGTAGATATAACTGGCTTTGGATAAAAGCGTCTGCTAAATGACTAAATAAAAAAATATATAAATAAATTAAACATTGTGTCTAGTTCATCTAAAATAAAATATGCTATATAAATAAATATTCTCCGTGAGAGCAGAGCCCAAAGCACGTGGCCAGTGGTTTTCGGACTGGAGTTTGAACCTCTGCTTAATGATATAAATGCGAATTACCCACGAGCCGTCTCAGCGCAGCGCAGGGGAAAGATTTTACTCTATGGCTTTGTTCTAAGCAACGGGGGTGTCCCGGGGCTCGAAATTCGTAGGGTAGGACGGGGTAGTGACGCTGGGTGTAACTAAAAAGGTGCCATTGTCCGGTGAGGTCCGGTTGGGGAGTTACGGAACGATCTCATATCGCATAATCTTATTAACTGTTTATCTCCTGAACTGCAACTTTCTTTACCACGCTATTCAGTGCCAATCCCGCCGTGCAGTCAATTTCACTGGTTAAGGTTAGGGTCAGGTGTGGGGTAGGTTTAGGGGTTAGCATTTTTGTAGCATAGCGTAATGAAATCAACACTTTAATTGACACAACCAATAAAATCTTTAGAATCAGCTGTGGGGCGGAGTTTGCACTGAAGTGGATTGGGGGGGAAAATTGCGCATGCGTGTCATGTGCCTGTCTGTCAATGGGAGGAAGCCACGCCCTATTTTGGAGCTCCCACCCTGTTTTGGAGTTCCCGCCCCATGTGGAGATCTCCAGGCTGCAGTTATACCCTTCTCAAGAATTCTCTCTCAAAGAAAGGTGCACACGTATCTGCACGTACACAGACACACCCTGTCTGCAGAGAGATATTAACGAAATGTTGCAAGTTGGCATCAATTTTCATCTTGAGGGGTGGTTTTTCAGGTTGGGGAAGAATTTTTGCACCTGGGTTTTTTACTTTATTTGTTATTTTTCTCTCTTAAGTGGTGACTGCTATTGCACATGCTTTCTTAAAACCCCTAACCCGAAGTCTTTTTTGTCGCATATTTCGCCCTGAATCGGTTATGCTACATACATGGATAATACTTGAAGTCATGTGTCTTATTTATATATAACAATTGAAAAGGCAGCTGGAGTCCAAATAGAAAAAAAAAATCAGTTCACTCTGTATCAGATTTTAAAAATACAAAAGTTCAGGAAAAAAAAATAGTTTTAGAACAGTAAAATTACTGTATACATTATGGTATTGTTCCTAAAGTTTTACTAATAACGGTTTTTATATATACTGTACATTTTGCAATTTGTTGCGGAATACAATTATTCTGATGAGGTTTCAATTGACAATCTGTCCTTCACCATTTATTATTTCAGAATGTTAAATTCTCTGACTCTCTTTATCCTTTGCATCACACTTTATCTTCTGTGGACATGCTAAAGTTAATTATGCATGGTAATCACAATCACTGATGCCTAACGACTGGCGCTAACTTTGTTTTGCTTAATCACGGTTCCGTGACAGTGTGTGTGGTGTGATTATAAGGGTGAATGTTATTGACCTTGTGACACAAACTCACATACCTTTATCCATGGGTAATCGCTTGAACCATCTTGAAGCATCTTGTTTTACACACACTGACTTACACATACACATTTCTATTGACATTTCTTTGTCTTTACATGCACATACACCTATAAACAAACACACAACTCTCAACAATTCTGTTATTTCTTCTGCTTTTCTCGTTGTTGAAAATATATATCAGGGCTGTATGTTAACTTTTTTGCACATAGCACTGGTGCTACAGAGGTTGAAAGTTTTGTAGCACAGGCCAAACAGTTGTAGCACAAGTTAGGGTTAGGCGATATGGCAAAAATATCATATCACCATTTTATTCAGGAATTTCACGATTTTAATCACAATTCTTTGTCATGTTGGTTTTACTATTTTGCAAGTTGCCTGAGCAGTACAGCCAATCTAATTTCCCTATTGTAAAAAAAAGCCTTTCAAGGTAACACAATATAAAATAAAAAAGAATGACAAATTTAGGCCAAAGTGGGCGAAGATAAAAATCTTTGTTGTTATTTTATCTTTGTTATTAGAAAATAAGAACAAACGATATACATTACAAAAACACAAAATATGCAAATAAAACAAACAGTGCTTTATTTTTCAGTATTTAGCAGTTACATGTTAATTTCAGTATTTAGCAGTAAAAATATTAAAATAAAACACTATATACACTATATACATCAATTATAATTTTTTAAGCAACTGTATTAAAGTTCATCAGTCATGAGCATTGAGTGATTTTTCTCTGTTTTTTTTTAAAATTAATATTAAAGGGATAGTTTACCCAAAAATGAAAAATCTGTCATCTGTCTGTCAATTCTGTCATAGTGTTTTATTTTTATACCATCATTTACTCACTC
>NW_015641029.1:883862-884770 GCF_001515625.1 Sinocyclocheilus rhinocerous | reverse complement strand
TCCATCCATAGTATTTTTTTCCTACTATCAAAGTCAATGTGGACCAGCAACTGTTTGGTTACCCACATTCTTCAAAATATCTTATTTTGTGTTCAGCGCAAGAAATAAATTAATACAGGTTTGGGACAACATGTGAGTGAGTAAATAACATAAATTAAATTTTTGGGTGAACTATCCCTTTAATGACAAGCATGTTTAGTACTGTCGCTTTAAGAGCTGCACGCATCCGTTTTTCTCTCAACTGTTTACTTTCATTTTAGACATAACTAACTGTGTTTATATGTAAACCTTGTGTGCTTTTGACAGTATTAGACGCAAAATCAATCAGACGCGAAAGTCAACTTATAAGTTGAGTTAAGTCTTAAAGTTAAGTCCAGTAATCAGGCTATGTTTGAAAGTGTGCACACGCTTCATGTGTATGCGCTCAGAAGCACGTCAGAACAGCACATGAATTAAAAGTTTAACCGGCAAGGCTTTAAAGCACATGCAAATAATGTACTTTTGTGATTGCGCACAAGTGCTTTGTCCCGTAAGTGTAACTCTACTGCTGAGATAACACTGATGTGAATGTATGTCGCATTGTACAGAATATTGATACGGCGGCGCCAGAACTTCAGCTGATAGAATGTGCGCTGTAGCATGATACTACGATATTTATTCAAAAGCAGATCGTGGAGACATTTTAATCGTCCACCATCAAAAATCGTGATATCGCACACCCCTAACTACCAAGTATAATCAATCTCACACACACAAACAAGCACAACGAAATCACTTCACACTATTAAGCGGCTGTGTTATGAACATGCAAAACTGTATCGCACGTGTGCTACAGTGGTAAATTTATTCATCGCACAAACCAGTTTTTTCATAGCACGTGCATATATGTCGCACTGTACAGCCCTGAA
>NW_015641029.1:864642-880140 GCF_001515625.1 Sinocyclocheilus rhinocerous | reverse complement strand
TTCAAAAGCAGATCGTGGAGACATTTTAATCGTCCACCATCAAAAATCGTGATATCGCACACCCCTAAACCAAGTATAATCAATCGCACACACACAAACAAGCACAACGAAATCACTTCACACTATTAAGTGGCTGTGTTATGAACATGCAAAACTGTATCGCACGTGTGCTACAGTGGTAAATTAATTTAATCTCACAAACCAGTTTTTTCATAGCACGTGCAACATATATGTCGCACTGTACAGCCCTGTATATATATTATAGCATGACATTGAGAAAAAAATCACTATATTAAATAATATAAAAATCACTATTAATATTAAATAATGTATTATATTATTTAATTTTAATTTTATTCAGTATTGTTTTTAATCATAATACACAGCTAGGTGGGCATTAAATTATTTTAAAGCATGATTTTGAGGCAAAAAATCACCCTCTGCATATTAGATATGTAATATTAATATTAATTATTAAAACCATATATATATATATTTTAACATTTATTTAACTACTGGTTTTATAAAAATAAAAAAAAGCAATTTAATTAAATAAATGACAAAAATTTTGATTTGTGAAGCAGTTTAAATCATTTATTTTATTTTTTTAGAGTTTTATTTTTTTAGTTATATAGACAACATTTAAAAAAATTTTAATATTGCCAATTTATTGTTTATATGCCATAACATGAAGTAACTGTTTTATGTATATCGTTAATAATGATCATTTTACTGTTCTCTGCCAGGATTTTAATACCGGTTTAACCATAATGTATTTGTTATCAGGCATGCTGTTAATAGACTATTGAACTTCATTTGTGAACTTAAATAATATTTTTATTGTATTACTATACACTATTGTAGTCAAATGTTCTTTCTGCTACTTTCTGCTATCTTCAAATGGATTCCTTGAAGTAAACTGAAAAGTATTTATTGATTTTATGTCTTCCAGACATGCTGTTCCTTCAGGGATCAGAGGTCATCTTCAAGGTGGCTTTGAGTATTCTTGGTAGCCACAAGCCTCTAATTCTGCAGCATGACAATCTTGAGTCAATTGTCGAGTTCATCAAAACAACCTTACCCAATCTCGGCCTTGTGCAAATGGAAAAAACAATCAATCAGGTAACATCTTTGCCAGTGTTAGTGTGCACTATACCTGCATTCCAAATAGACGTCCAATTCGCATATACACATATGCACTTTCACTTGCGCTAAGTGTCAAGGCGGTGGCACATTTGGGTGTGTATTCTATCTGTGCTTTTGTGGTGACAGCAATATACGTGTGTCTTTCCCTACACAATCAACACATACTCGTGCTCGGGTGTGTCCTGTGTTCATCTTCATATGTGGTTTTGCATAAGTACTAGTTTCATTGTGAGCTCGGCACAAATAATAGATGGAGTTAGTAAAGTATGGGTGTTGATCAGTGTGTGTCTGTGCATGTATGTGTTTTATGTCTGAAATGATGAAAAGTGTTTCATGAAAGAAATTTACCACAAGTTCTCTCCCATCTCTTGAATATTTTAAGTGATACCCAACCATGTACAATTAATAGATTTAGCAGCAAGAAAATAATTTACATACAGCAAGAGTAACAACATGAACAAGTGCGATAAGCAAAACCAAATATCTCTTTATTGACTCCGCTCTTTATTGAATTTGAATTTTTTGCGGACTATCCCTTATAATGAAAACTTATAGGGAAATATTTTAAATGATTTTTTTTAAAAACTTTATTTTTATTATGCTTCATTTGCTACAGTACAAATTTCTAATCTTTTTTTTTTTGTTCCTTAAAAAAAATACTAGTATATTGTTTAAAAATCTTTGATTTACTTTGATGTCAAGGAAGTATGTGTGAGCACCTTCCACTTTTTAGGAATTTATGACACTATAAAACAAGACGCAAGTTGTGAGGAGCTTGAACACACAAAGGGCATATGTTTTCACTTTGTTGTTTTTGGATGCTGGATGGTCATTCATCAGTAGAGGTTTTTAGACACCCCCCTCTCTCATCTTACAAACTGAAGTTTGTCTGCACGAACACACACACAAAGAAACATGCTTTGACTTGCCCATCTTTGACATTCTCATCTTGTATATTTGTACATGTCTCCATATAGGTGTCTGAGATGGATATCAGTAAGCAGCTGCAGGCCTATGAGGTGGAATATCATGTTCTTCAGGACGAGCTCTTGGATGGTCCCTCCACTCTCAGCCAATCACAGCGTGTGGCCCAGTTGGAGAAGACCAATGGAAGCCTCCGACAGCAAAACTTAGACCTCCTAGAGGAGCTTCAGGTGGCCCATACTAACACAAGCAGAATCCCTTTATATAATTGCATTCACGTAGATTAAAGGCTTATTCACACTGTATCTGAATTTTCAGCATTACCATAACAAAATTTCAAAGTGAAATGGTGCATGTATGAACTCCACTCAACAAAAACTGCAATTTTTTTGTATTTGTTTTGCCTCTTTTGCTTTGTTTGTTTTCTTGTTTTGTTCTGTTTCAGTGTGGTTTGTGTGCTTTTTATTTCTTGTTTAGTATTTTTTATTCAGCTGTTAACATCAGGCATAGTATGAATAGTTTTCTTTCAAATATTCTTCCTAAATATTTTATACATATTTCAAAGTGAAATGGTGCATATTTATGAACTTTGCACAGCATCCATAATATTGCACTGCAAAAACTTTTTTTTATATTGCTTTGCTTTGTTTTCTGTTTTTTTTTTATTTTACTTTAGTTTTTGGTTGTTTTGTTTTCTTTTGGTTTGATTTGTGTGCTTTTTTTTTGTTTAAAATGATTTATTCAATTATTTAAACTCATCGCATCAAATATAGTGTGAATTGTTTCATTGCAAAAATTCTTGAATATTTTAGACTTTATATTTACATTGCATCTGGCTTGGATTGAACAATTATCGTCTTCCATCAGGTTGCCCACGCTAAGATCAGATGGCTGGAGACTCGTGTGGACGGCCTAGTGAATCGAGAGGCTGAGCTACAGTCGGAGGTAAAGACTCTCCAGCAGGAACGGACAGAGCAGCAGCAGACTGTATCCAAACTCCGAGATCTCCTCAGCAGTCTGGGTATAAACGGCTCCTTCCCTGACCAGGAAAACCTCACCAACACAAGCAACAACCAATAACTTTGGCAGTTAGGATACACTGTCTAGTCTTTATAAACGCTCAACAGTCCTCACCAGATCTGCTGTCAAGCTCCTCCTGTAAGCATCACCTCTGTCGTGAGGTGATGCCATCTTATTGGAGGTGGTCAGGTAGGTTTTCAGGGCACTGAAGATCCTTCACCTTAGATCTTCTTGAAGAGCTGAAACAATGTATTTTAGAATATCTCGCCAGAACTGATCAAACAACCTAAAAGATCAAAACAGATAGAAAAATCGCTAAGATTTCCTCCCTTTCTGGTTTTTATGGCATTTGTGACTGACGTTTACTTTCTGGACCGAGAAATTCTGGGTCAACATTTTTAATTCACACTCCTTTTTACACTTCCTGCTGTTGTTTTGGTGTTGTTAACATGGCATTGACCCCAACAAAGCCTCTAAGGTAGATCTGATTGGCGTTCAGGCATCAGATTGACAGTTCCCCAGTAAGCACTGAACAGCCCGCTGAAAGGCTACGGATAAATGCACTCTTGCTGTGCAGCGTATTGCTTGCACCCTGTTCTTACTTTGTGTGAATGTTTGTGTGTGAGCATGTATGTATGTTGAAATCTACCATTGTATTCCAGTGCAATATAAACTAAAAAAGACAACCCTCCAGTACACTGTAAACCTGCACAATCTTCTGTTCTAACAGAAATCAAAGAGGAGCTTAAATCTGAGTGTATTTTAATAAACGGAGAAGCGTTTCATACTTCTTTTCATCTGAGACTCAGACCGAATGCTGCTGATTTACTCAGAAATCACTTGATCTTAACAGAAAATCCTCACTCACACTTTCCCGAAAACTATTCAAACAATAGTCAGTCCCTTTCATTGCTACACACAAATGCAAAACTTCACATATAAGCACAGTATCCACCAGTTTGTTCATTTGGATTTTGAGGTCTGCACTAATGGCATTTTAGCTACTTGGCTGCACTGCTGCTGATATGGTACTCACTGAACCAAAGATCTGATTATATGTCAGGATTTTCTCTGTGACAAACCGCACGTGTCGGGTGCATAGATGTGTGTGTTTGTCTGAACACACTACGTGAGTGTCTGTTTTAAACGCACGTTCAAGAGTTGTCACCTCACCTCTGTATTTGAGTGTGAAATGTTTTGGCAGATAGAAATAAAGGGGTGTGTGTGAATGAGAAAGAAAACAGATCATCTTGCATCATTTGCGTGACAATATGTCTTTACCCTTTGACTTCATGTGCTGTTCTGGAGAATTCCATTTGTGTTTCCCAGTGTTGGAAAGACGTCTGTTAAAGACGTCTCATCTGTTTAAAAACATCATTCTTGATGAAGTGCTTTATTTTTATTGGTTTTTATTGAGAGTATTATTCTTATTATATGCATTAAAAACATTTTAAATGGATGCTAGTTATGTTGATTTATTGCTTTACAGTGTTAGTTTCCCTCTGGTTTTTTGAGTGTGTGTGTGTGTGTGTCGTACCAAAGAGCAGTTCCATGTCATGCTCTGGTCTGTTGAATCAGATGTTCTCTTGAGTCAGACTTAAGTTGCATTATACAACATTGCATCTGGTTTTGACTGGATCTAAAGTAAGTACTAGTTAGGTAAATACCAAGTAAATTTCTTTCGGTCTCAGCACTGAAAGCATCTGTATGAGCTGTTCCAAATAATGCACATATTCCTTCTCTTTAACATGAACAAATGAAGTTATATATGGACAAAAGTATTAGGAAACCACATGTTTAATGGCATTCTAAATACAGTACATAGACATTAGGACCCCCTTCACAGCTGTAACAGGTTCCACTCTTCTGTGAAGGCTTTCTACATGATTTTGGAGTGTTTCTGTGGGAATTTTTGTCCATTCATCCAGTAGAGCATTTGTGAGGTCAGGTACTTATGGTGGACAAGAAGTCCTGGCTCCTTGTCTCTTTTCCAGTTACAAATTACTTAATAAGAGGTGCATATTTACATACTTCTTCCAAAAGCATAGAAGTGATGGACCATTTTATACAGTAATTTATAATAAAACTGTGTAGCAATATAAGTTATTTTTTCCTTTGTTTCTCAATCATGTTAACTATGAACAAAGTGCTGTAGAACTTGTTCCTCAGCTGTCATGAACTGTCTTTTGCTTGCCAAGTGCCCAAGCTTTCCAGGTAAGTGCCAGTTAAGCTCAGTTTAACCATCTAAAATTAATTCCGAACAAAGTGTGCTAGCGCACACATGCACACAACCTCCCACTTTCGCTTTCTCACCTGTCTTTAATTTCACTTCAGTCTAGCTCCGTTGTTTTGTGTAATGGCTCAAATGCTTTTTTTTTAATCTACACATCTTTTCATAAAAGAGGCATCAGAATAGTTGTTGGCAAAGCCATCATTCTGTTGTTCAGCTTCCTCGTCACCTTTCCTTTACTTACTTTTCACACCTATTTTTCCACTTGGCCATTTGGGAGATTTGTATTTTGCCACGCCTGTTTTTTTTTTACAAAATGGGTTTGCTTGTGCAAAAGTCACCATCATGTTGTGAGAATGGCTGGTTGGCAGAGCATTTGTGTGCAGTTGAGAAGGTAGTCCAGTTTATCATAGGCATAATAAACCAGATAAACTTGGACTATTGTCATTTAAATATGTTTTAATCCTCTTTGTCCCATGAGAGACATAAGGCAGCATGTTTTTAAGTGCTGTGGTTTAAAAACAAATGATTTTAAACCCTTCAAGTGCAATAAGCACCGAAAATGTTGGCTCTGGTCTGTTGAATCAGATGTTCTCTTGAGTCAGACTTAAGTTGCATTATACAACATTGCATCTGGTTTTGACTGGATCTAAAGTAAGTACTAGTTAGGTAAATACCAAGTAAATTTCTTTCGGTCTCAGCACTGAAAGCATCTGTATGAGCTGTTCCAAATAATGCACATATTCCTTCTCTTTAACATGAACAAATGAAGTTATATATGGACAAAAGTATTAGGAAACCACATGTTTAATGGCATTCTAAATACAGTACATAGACATTAGGACCCCCTTCACAGCTGTAACAGGTTCCACTCTTCTGTGAAGGCTTTCTACATGATTTTGGAGTGTTTCTGTGGGAATTTTTGTCCATTCATCCAGTAGAGCATTTGTGAGGTCAGGTACTTATGGTGGACAAGAAGTCCTGGCTCCTTGTCTCTTTTCCAGTTCATCCCAAAGGTGTTCGCTGGGGTTGAGGTCAGAGCTCTGTGCAGGCCAGTCAAGTTCTTCCACACCAGACTCATCCAACCATGTCTTTATGGATCTTGCTTTATGCGCTTGGGCATAGTCATGCTGGAAAGTTCCGACAAAGCTGGAAGCATAGCACTTCCAAAATGTCTTGGTATGCTAAAGCATTAGCCCAACCCTTGAAAAACAGCCCTATACCATTATCCCTCCTTGACTAAACTTTACAGCTGGCACAATGCAGTCAGGCAGGTAAAGTTCTCCTGGCATCTGCCAAACCCAGACTTGCCTATCAGTCTGCCAAAAAGAGAAGTGAAATTTGTCACTCTACAGAACAGGTTTCTACAGAAAAGTTGCTTCCTATCACAGTAACTATGCTCTTCAGAACGCCCCATTTTTTTTCCCGCCAATTTGTAAAAAAGTAAATATAGACTGCATTGCAAGGTGCTTGGTAGCCATTTACTTCCATAGTGTTTCTTTTTCCATACTATGGATGTCAGTGGCTACTATCAACTGTTTGATTAGCAACATTCTTCAAAATAGAATCTTTTTTTGAACAACACAAGAAAGAAACTCATTCAGATTTGGGAAAGCTTAAGTCTTTGCAAACAGTTTGGAATTAATTTAAGGATAAGCAGAAAACAAAGTGAAATCATTTCAGTTCAAATGGGATACCACTGATTGTATTTTTTCCCATGCATAGAATTTCAGAGTGTGTATGTGTGAGTATATGATCACATTTAATTCAAATGTAAAAATAGCATTGAAGAATTTTAATATAAATCACTTCAAATTTATGTAGACATAAGATAAATTGGTAGACTTGGAATGGCTTCCATTTGGGTTCTGAACCAAAACGAGTTTTCAAGAATCCTGTAATAGGCTATTAATAACCTAAACCGATTGAAGAAAGTGCTGTCATGATGTGTTTGTGTTGGACGTGAACTGGATGTCGTCATGTGACATATGACATCAACTGTTACACAACATTCATCAGTGCTCATCAAACATTTCTTAAGCCATTTGCAAATGCAGTGTGTTTTAACTTCAGCCCTGGAATCTGTGTGATGTGCAATAGCCCACAAGATTTTAATCCACCATCTATGATCAAAGCCAAAAGACAGTATATGCACAAATTACTTAATAAGAGGTGCATATTTACATACTTCTTCCAAAAGCATAGAAGTGATGGACCATTTTATACAGTAATTTATAATAAAACTGTGTAGCAATATAAGTTATTTTTTCCTTTGTTTCTCAATCATGTTAACTATGAACAAAGTGCTGTAGAACTTGTTCCTCAGCTGTCATGAACTGTCTTTTGCTTGCCAAGTGCCCAAGCTTTCCAGGTAAGTGCCAGTTAAGCTCAGTTTAACCATCTAAAATGAATTCCGAACAAAGTGTGCTAGCGCACACATGCACACAACCTCCCACTTTCGCTTTCTCACCTGTCTTTAATTTCACTTCAGTCTAGCTCCGTTGTTTTGTGTAATGGCTCAAATGCTTTTTTTTTTATCTACACATCTTTTCATAAAAGAGGCATCAGAATAGTTGTTGGCAAAGCCATCATTCTGTTGTTCAGCTTCCTCGTCACCTTTCCTTTACTTACTTTTCACACCTATTTTTCCACTTGGCCACATTAGGGATTTGTATTTTGCCACGCCTGTTTTTTTTTTTTACAAAATGGGTTTGCTTGTGCAAAAGTCACCATCATGTTGTGAGAATGGCTGGTTGGCAGAGCATTTGTGTGCAGTTGAGAAGGTAGTCCAGTTTATCATAGGCATAATAAACCAGATAAACTTGGACTATTGTCATTTAAATATGTTTTAATCCTCTTTGTCCCATGAGAGACATAAGGCAGCATGTTTTTAAGTGCTGTGGTTTAAAAACAAATGATTTTAAACCCTTCAAGTGCAATAAGCACCGAAAATGTTGGTATAGGCTAGGTGCGCACTGTTAGAGAGACGGGTTGAGCACACACACCTGAAATGCACACACGTAAAGATGTTTCTCACACAGAGCGTGAGTGCTGAATTGTCAAATTGGCAATTTTTGGGCATTTTAAATTGGTGCCTGAATGCGATTTCTACTGAGTGGAATGCGGAATGCGATTTCTAACCCCCATTATTTCAAGTGCTTCAAGTTTTCCACGTAGATCTATTTCATTTGTTTTTGTTCTATTGTTTTTTTTTTGTCTTATTGTATAGTTTTCCTGTTTTCAGTAAGCTTGACATATTTTGTTTGTTTACTTAAGTATAGTTTTTTATGACACTTTACTGATTTTCTTATTTGCAAGCAAGAAATAATATTTTCATCTAACCCCCTGCTTGCTACAACTGTGGATTACAGAAATGCAACCCCCCCCCCCATTTATCCAAATAAATATCAATCCTCCCATGTAGACAGTTTTTAGTGCTACCTCCCGCCCCAAACCGAAAGCCAGGAGAGTATTAGTTTTTTGTAATATTGAAATTGATGATGAGAATTATGAAATTTCAATGGTATCAAACATTTTGTGTTATAATTTTAAGAAGGGGGTCCCTCTTGAAGGGGATCATATTTGGGGTTGATTTGATGTATAATTGATGTTATACAGCAACATTTAATATTTACTATTTAGGGCTTATTTAATAAGGGAAGTGCAATAGTAATATTCATATTCATATTCGTTTCCTGCTTAAAATAAATGCATTAAAACAAGTAAAAATGTACTAGACACATTTATTTTAGGAGCACAGTGGGCAGAGAGACATGTACACTCACATGGGATGGTCAGGAAACAATCTGCCCTGCCTAAGCTCTATGAGGAAATGTGGCCCAGTACAGCATCTGAACACACACACACACACACCAGCTTTGCTCTTATAGACACACCCAAACCTCCCTGGTTTTATTTCAGCCTATCAGGACATTGAGGTCACATCCGGAATGTGGCAAGTGACCCATTGGGTGACCCATCCCTCCCTTTTCTTCTAATTTCCTTCTTTTTGTCTAGCTTTCTCCGTTTTTTTTTATATTCTCCTGTGTCTGATGCAATTCAAAGTTCATTGGTTGCAACCCCAAATGTTCATGTTCATCTGTTGTTTCTACTGCAACAATGACACAAAAGGTTGCTGGCAAAAGACGGATGTAAGACCTAATGTTATACAAATGCAAATATTTCACCACTATGTATATATACATGTTGTTCGAAACGCCTCATAAATCTTTTTTTCCTCATGGTTTGTTTATTCTCAAAAGCTTCCGTAAGTCAGTTTTTTGTGTAGCGCTTATGACACGAAAACTGAAAGTGCAAGTAAAAGATGTAAAACGAGCACAGGCAAATGTCTTCTTTTGATAGGAGTTGTATGGAATGCATTAAGAACTAGTTAGTGCACATCCCTTCAGTTTGTTGTCCTAACGAGTTGCTCTGTTTCGTATGTTATCAGTCACCACACCTAGTTTATGCAAAAATGGGTGGGGTTTCATAATGTTAATCTAGTTTCATTTGATTCCTTTCTATTCGAAAGAAATTTGTTCTGCATTTTGGTTTTGATCAAGATAAACATTTCAAAATCACGTCTCACAAAAGCAGTTCTAAGTGACAGTTCTCTAAATTAAAATGTTCTAAATGCAGAATTTGGAGAAATTATAATAGATATTTTGAATTAAGTTAAACAAACAATTGAATTATAGGATTAATTGGGTGAATGAATGAATATGAATATAATGAAATTTTTTTTTTAAATCATGTATTTATTTATATTTAGATATAATTTCATAGAATTACACTACCAATCAAATGTTTGGTTTAATTAAGATTTTGTAATGTTTGTGAAAAGTCTTTTGCATTTAACAAAAATACAGTAAAACAGTAATACTGTGAAATATATACAGCGCCGTTCAGAAGTTTGGGAACAATTTCTTATTCTCATAAAGGCTGCATTTATTTGATCAAAAATACAGAAAAAAAATGTCATTTTAATTGAAATATTATTGCTTATTATTATTGTTAAGCAAAGCTGAATTTTCAACATCATTACTCCTGTCTTCAGTGTCACATGACACTTGGCATATTTAAGAGGTTTCAGTTGTTTTTGTTGAATTGGCCATTACAATACCCATAAAACAAACTATTGCCAGAACTGCCTGCAATGGAAGGAATCTGCTGGAACATTGCAAATGACGGACTGCCCCCCTCAAAGGCCGGACCTCAAGGCATGGGATAACATTAGTGTTGAAGTTCTCAGGAAATATACTGACACTATGCCAGAGAGATGTGCTGCTGTAATTGCTGCAAAAGGTGGACATGCCAAATATTACAGTTAAAAGTGAAGAAAAACAGTACAACCATCTGCATGTTTCATGAACATTATGAAATGAAGTCATGTTTTGGAAGCAAAAAAAAAAGGGTCAATTTTTTTCAGATCTGTCAGGAGTTCTAACAATATTGGTCACCACTGTATACAATTTAAGTGTTTTCTAAATATTTTAAAATGTAATTTATTCTTGCGATACAAAGCTGAATTTTCAGCAGTCATTAGGCTACTCCAGTCTTCAGTGTCACATGATCCTTCAGAAATCATTCTAATATGCTGATTTGGTTCGCAACGAACATTTCTTATTATTATTATGACTGTTGAATACTGTTGTGCTGCTTGCACTTTTCTCAGAATTGAGAGATATGAATTCAATTCTGACTTTTCTCAGAATTGAGAGATATAAATTCAATTCTGACTTCTTTTCTCAGAATTGAGAGATATAAATTCAATTCTGACTTCTTTTCTCAGAATTGAGAGACATAAATTCTCAATTGTCAGTTCGAAAGTTCAATTCTGAGGAAAAACATTTTCTTACAATATTACATTTTTTCTTACAAAAATAAACATTTTTACAATTGCAAGCTTATATTTCATAATTCTAACTTTATAACTTGCAATTGCGTGTTATAAAGACAGTATTGAGAAATAAACTCGCAATTCTAGAAAAAAATATCTAATAGTATAGGGTAAAAAAAATAACTAATAGTTATCGCCTTACTTACCCAGCTGATTGATTACATTGGTAATTGCAAACATTTTTTGTATTACAAGTTTTCTAAAATGTTAGGTTTAGATATGCAAATGAGTCATTATTTAATGAAATATGCGCTAATTTGCATACATTTCTAGTACAAAAATCTAAACACTGGATTATGTCAGTTTCAAAATTCTTGTTTAATTTTTTTGACATATTAGAGTCAAAAGTTTTTTACAGAGGGAATTTTGGGTATCTCATTTTTGTCACTTAGATTTTTGTCAGAAAATGCTTAGAACGGACAGAAAACACTATATTTTCACACTTTTTGGGGGATTAAAATGTTGCTGCCAATCAAGGAAATTATATATGAACAAATCCTTCTGTAAAAACCTTCAGAATATAGACAGGAATAAAAATGTAAAGTTTGGTGTGTGTAAGTGCTACTGAAGTGGAGATTTATGGCTCAGTGTAGCAGAAAAAAATCATTTTGAGAAAACAGAATAAAAATAAAAATATGTGTTGTAATTTAAATCTATTGACACAAATAGATAAAGTGCTATAAAAGAAACACTTAACAGTGTCTTTTGGATGTTTTCTTTCCACTAGTCTGAAAAAACACTTTATGAAAAACCAAAAAGCCCAAAATCTCAAACTTGACAGGTGCATGAAAAAACAGTGTTTTTGCCTGCAGTGTCTCCCCTTAAGTAAACTTTTTTTTTGGAGAAGTTGAAGTCAAATAGTACATTGCTTATACATATACAGATACACGTCTGCCACTGCTGAACGTGACATATGAATGACAAGTTAGCTATATTATGAACAGTCTCCAGGCTATCTGTGTGTGTGTGTGCTTGTACGGGTATAGCATAATATGCAAATACATACCTTACTCTTCATACTCCCCTAGTGAAAAATAGATATACTAAAATGTATTTGAAATGCATTTATTTCATGCTAAGTATACTACAAATACATTTGGATATTTATGTACTTAATAAAAATACCCATGCAATTGTACTTTTAGTATGCTAAACTGGTATACTTAAAGTCTGCTAAATTGGAACAACTGATTTTGTACTTAATGCCCTTTAATTTTGTGTAAGTAATGCTAAAGATATACTGAAGCGTATTTGATTGTTCTAAAGTGGAACTATTGCGAATATACTTCAGGTACACTTTAAATATCTTGCATTTTAAGACTGATATTATTCAAAGATCATACAGTCCTCATCAATAGTAACATTAAAACACATTTTAGGCTTATTAACAAGAAATATGCATTGTGCACAAGTAGTACTCCAAATAAAGTTTAATTATTATCTTTATATCAGTAAGTCTCGAGCAATGTGTCAGTAAATATGTTAATAGATTTGAACTATACTTAGCCTGAAATAAATTTATTTTAAGTAAATTCCTTTTTTATGGTCATACTTCTTCATTGTGGTGATTTTAAACTTACCATCACAAAAAGAATGAAAAGTTCAAAAATCCTGAACAGGGAGGAATGTGACATGAGTGGAACATTCAAAACCAAACAGTCAACAATATCAAGATTGTTTTATGCGATAATGATGGATATGTTAAACTTGACAAATCTTGTAAAGCATAGAAAAAACTTCTTGTGAGTGATAAATACACTTCTGAAGACTCAACTGATGCCACTTCTTGTTGATCAAATAATTTAAAGTCACAGTTCACTATTATTTTGAGGTGAAAAGTTTTGTAAAAGGGGAATCAAAATTTATAGACAGATAAATCATCTTGTTATAATTAAAATTAATGTTTTTATGTAGGTTATGAATATATTGATATAATTTTTTTTAAATATCAAGAGTTTATGGCATTTTTTTTTCTAGAGTGGTTGTAGACTCAAATGGTACTTTCAGGTAATGACTCATGCTTTCTCTTCTCTGTATCTGTATCTGTGGTGAGTGACAAATCTATTTCCATGTGTTTGTCAGGCAATCTTAAAATATGTTAACCAGGAGTTCATGTTTACAATATACTTGGGATAGATTGAGACCCCCCCCCCTTCCCAGGAGGTTCTTATTCTTCAGGAACGGTTTTGGGTGTGGTCCATGGCTTTATCAAAGGTGTTTTCAATAACCTTTTAAAGGGTAAGCGTTGCTTGAGGGATGGGTTTTAGTCAGGTCTTGGCCACGTGCAGCAATAGACATGAAATAAGAGCTGTCTTTGTGAAATATTTGTGTGTGTGTGCTTGTACGGGTATAGCATAATATGCAAATACATACCTTACTCTTCATACTCCCCTAGTGAAAAATAGATATACTAAAATGTATTTGAAATGCATTTATTTCATGCTAAGTATACTACAAATACATTTGGATATTTATGTACTTAATAAAAATACCCATGCAATTGTACTTTTAGTATGCTAAACTGGTATACTTAAAGTCTGCTAAATTGGAACAACTGATTTTGTACTTAATGCCCTTTAATTTTGTGTAAGTAATGCTAAAGATATACTGAAGCGTATTTGATTGTTCTAAAGTGGAACTATTGCGAATATACTTCAGGTACACTTTAAATATCTTGCATTTTAAGACTGATATTATTCAAAGATCATACAGTCCTCATCAATAGTAACATTAAAACACATTTTAGGCTTATTAACAAGAAATATGCATTGTGCACAAGTAGTACTCCAAATAAAGTTTAATTATTATCTTTATATCAGTAAGTCTCGAGCAATGTGTCAGTAAATATGTTAATAGATTTGAACTATACTTAGCCTGAAATAAATGTATTTTAAGTAAATTCCTTTTTTATGGTCATACTTCTTCATTGTGGTGATTTTAAACTTACCATCACAAAAAGAATGAAAAGTTCAAAAATCCTGAACAGGGAGGAATGTGACATGAGTGGAACATTCAAAACCAAACAGTCAACAATATCAAGATTGTTTTATGCGATAATGATGGATATGTTAAACTTGACAAATCTTGTAAAGCATAGAAAAAACTTCTTGTGAGTGATAAATACACTTCTGAAGACTCAACTGATGCCACTTCTTGTTGATCAAATAATTTAAAGTCACAGTTCACTATTATTTTGAGGTGAAAAGTTTTGTAAAAGGGGAATCAAAATTTATAGACAGATAAATCATCTTGTTATAATTAAAATTAATGTTTTTATGTAGGTTATGAATATATTGATATAATTTTTTTTAAATATCAAGAGTTTATGGCATTTTTTTTTCTAGAGTGGTTGTAGACTCAAATGGTACTTTCAGGTAATGACTCATGCTTTCTCTTCTCTGTATCTGTATCTGTGGTGAGTGACAAATCTATTTCCATGTGTTTGTCAGGCAATCTTAAAATATGTTAACCAGGAGTTCATGTTTACAATATACTTGGGATAGATTGAGACCCCCCCCCCTTCCCAGGAGGTTCTTATTCTTCAGGAACGGTTTTGGGTGTGGTCCATGGCTTTATCAAAGGTGTTTTCAATAACCTTTTAAAGGGTAAGCGTTGCTTGAGGGATGGGTTTTAGTCAGGTCTTGGCCACGTGCAGCAATAGACATGAAATAAGAGCTGTCTTTGTGAAATATTTGTCATTCCCAGTGCTCTCCATGTCATGACTGCCTGTTTAACCTCTTGTGTACCTGCATGTGACAGAGAGAACATTTTAACTTGTTTTTTTTTTTTTTACTTGTTCGCCAAGAGCAACCCTCTGAAGTTGTATCTATCTTAAAGGGAACCTGTGAACAGAAAGTTGAGAAGTTCAGCAGAACATAAATAGAATACTTGTAGAACATGTTAAACCAAGAGGAAAATTTAGCACCTATAATGTTTGCTTAACCACTGAAACAGTCAAAAAACATAATAGTAATAATAAAATAAAAACCTTTAATAAATAAATAAATAAAACCCTTAACATATTTACACAAACCTATGGAAGCCAGTTTCAACCACAGGATAAAAAAAACAAAGCTACCACTTTTTTTTTCCCCACAATTTTGACTTTTTTTCTCGCGCCATGGCGGTTCGCTATTTACATGGAGGAATGTAATTTTTCATTTTTAAAAATGTTTGCGTGCTGTTGCGCGTCCCTGTGTGTGTAATAAACAAAGTGTATGTGCGTTGTGCACCCGCCTATAGGCGCATATTACTAACGCGCTCTTTAAATAACAAAGAA
>NW_015641029.1:845661-864163 GCF_001515625.1 Sinocyclocheilus rhinocerous | reverse complement strand
CTGCCATAGTTGCAACTCTTGCGTCATCAGAACAGGGTGTTCAACGCACCACCGTTTCCGTTTAAAAAACGGTTTGCACCGTTTTTGTCGGGGCTGAACGCAGCCCAGGTTTGAGTTGGTCTATGGCCCAGTCTATTTTCAGTTCCACAAAATAGCAACGCGCCAACAATGCGCCTGAACACACCTCTTTTTTAGACCAGCACGCCCATTGGCGCACAAATGGGCGCAAATGCATTTGCTATTTAAACAACGCGGTGCAGGACGGGAAAATGAGAACTGTGTCGGGCTAAAACTAGCAAAAACACTTGCGCCGGGTGTATGATAGGGCCCTACATCTCACAATTCTGACTTTTTTCTCAAATTTTTTTTCATCACAAAATTAAAAGTTAAAAATGTAATTGCGACATTTTATCTCACAATTAACAAATGCAAATTTATATCTCTCAATTACGACTTTTTTCCCTCAGAAAATAACATTTATTTATTCACATTTGTAATTTAAAAACTCGATTTTATATTTTGCAATTCAGATTTTCAAGTAAAAAGTATAAATTGAAATGTAGACTCAGAATTGTGAGAAAAGTCATTGTGAAATAAAAAGTCCCAATTAACGGTTGTATCATGATGACAACTGAAAGCATTTTGTATCTAATTCCATTTGTATGACACATATTGTTAATGAGCCCTGGCAAACTAACAGAAGTTTTAAAATGCAGAGATGATATGAAGTTACTTGGCAGGGTTTATAAACAAACTATAAACAGACAGATCAGTTTGCCACCCAACCCTCAGGTGACGATGTGAGTGCAATTCATAATTTTAATAAACCATGTGTTGCTGTGAAACAACTAGCATCAAGTCACTTGAGGGGTGGATCCCTTATACAAACGACATTCCCTAAAGTAAAAATAAAATCTATCTATCTATCTATCTATCTAATCTATTTGTACATGTTCAGGACTTTTCTAAGTTTAGAGTCAGTCACTGTGCTCAGGTATTCTCTTCTTCGATTCTCTCTTAGGGCCAAATACTGTAGCATTCCTGTTTACTTTGTTGGGCTGTTGCATCTGCCCAATGTTTTAGGTGTTTTTCTTTTTGTTTTAATTATTTGGTTTGGTCTGTCTAAGTTTTTATTGTGCAGTAAGCTCTAAGACCAATTGGCCGAGGGCGTTTCTTTCTGGCGTCAGTTCCTGATTTTTTAGGGCTTTGTGGTGGAGGGTCTGTTTATCACTATTTATTAGATGGCCATGGAATTTAATGGCCGTTTTGTAAGTGTGATTATGAGTGGGTATAATCCTAATCCTGCTTTGCAGGCATAACTTTGGGTTCTGCGCTGTACTCGAAGCAAATTTTTGTTTGGTCTGCAGAGTCTCTATTGGGTGTTTATCCCATTTAGTAAGCTTTTGGTTTGTGAGTGGGCCCCAGACTTCACACCCGTAGAGCGCGATGGGTTCTATTAAGGATTGGATTATTTTTTAGCCAGATTTTGATAGGGATGTCAATTTTGATATTTCTCTTAATAGCATAAAAAGCTGTCTGTGTTTTGTCTCTCAGGTCTTTGTTGAAGTTTCCTGTGTTGCTGATAATTACAGTATGCCAGTGTAAGTGAAGTTCTGTGTGTGTTCAAGGAGCATGTTGTCTAATTTAAAGCTTAGATTTGGTCTTGGTGGCTGGCTTTTCTTCTGAATATCATTATTTTTGTCTTTTTGGGGTCAACTGACAGGGCCCATGTCTGACAGAAGTTGTGCAGGAGGTCTAGATGCTGCTGCAGACCCTCTTTATTGGCACCAGATCATCAGAAGGCATTTGATCTCAGTGTCTAGTAGAGTGAGACCAGGTGCTGCAGACTCATCTAGAGCAGTGTTTCTAAACTGGTGGGTTTGTATATGTTTAAATGACTGTGGTGGCTCATACCAACTCAACTGTATTAACAAAAACTAGTTTGGGGCTGCTATTTAATAGCCTTACCTTATAGGCTGTTTATTCAGTATTATATATATATTATATATATATATAAGTGGGTCGCGGCTTGATGACCATGGGAAACCGTGGGTCCCAAGGCCAAACCAGTAGAGAACCACTGATCTAGAGCCTTTGCTAACTCATTTATGTATATATTGAACAGCATGGGACTTAAGCTGCAGCCCTGTGTCACTCCACGACTCTGGGGGAGGAACTCTGTGTGTTTGTTTCCAATTTTAACTGCAAATTTGTTGTTTGTGTACATTGATTTATTTATGTCATATGATTTTCCTCTGATGCTGCACTGAATTAATTGAAGTAAAATACCTTTGTGCCAAATTGAGTCAAAAGTTCAACAAAGCATGAGAAAAATTTTACTTTTCTTTTGTTTTTTTGTTTTTGTTTTTCTATCTATCTATCCATCCATCCATCCATCCTCTTTCAACGCTGCTTGCAGCTTTAATTGGTTTTGATTTTAATGTGTTGCTTGGAATCTGTTAATTGTATTGTAAACAAATCAACAGTCTATTTCATTAAAATAATAATAAAAACGTGTAATGTTTAATCAAAATGGCATAACTTTCTATACAAGAGTTTCTGTAAAGCTCCCTGAAACAATGTGTGTAATGTAAATTAAGTAAGTATAAGTAAATATTAAAATATGATGTATAAGTAAATATTGAGCTGTTAATTTGCATACTATCTTTTTTCTGGCCTTCTCATTTTCTTCTTTTCAGCTCTGATTTTTTCCAACCTCATCTCTGCCTTGGTTTTTTTTTGTACGTTTCAACAGAACATTCCACTGTGTGCAGGTTTAACAGTAAAAATAAAGTGGGTGCTTGGTTTCATATGTGCTACACGTGTATGTACTTGTGTATACGCATGTGTGTGCATTCAGGCCTGCATAGGAATATGTCTAAATTGTACAAATTATTCATAGATTTATAAATGGAGCTCAAACTTATTCAGCTACGTGAATTGACACTACAGATGGTTGAAATATTACTTAAAAAATAGTTATTATTACTGAATATTTTTTATATGTTTCTAAATATGTGTTGAGACAATTCTATTGTATTGTTATTGGTTCTTGACAAACCCAGTTTTATTCTTCACAAAGCCCTGAATGTGATAAGATAAGTGGAAAATGTTCCATCCTCCATGACATCATGAGATCATTCTCATTGACTGGAAGAGATGAGTCAATGACATGACTTTCATCAGATCATGCTTTAAATAACATTCTACATTTTTTTTTTAGCATTCTATTTTGGGCTCATAGAAGTTGTAAAGTTTGCTAACTCATTTCAAGAGTGTTTAGTTTTTACTTTTATTTATTTGATCGCGTAAACCAAATGAAAGCACGGAGTTTCCGGATTTTTGGCATCTTTTCCATTACTGATTTTTGCCTATCTTGACTTACCTGAAAATATTTTGTCAAAGGCGTTTTCTATTGTGCATTTACAAGTGAAATGACACCATCCGCTATTGTTTCGCAAATTAATCACTGAAAAACAGGCTGTCGCACATATTGAATATACCTGAAAATACCTGTATATACACCCACATCCACCCACACACACAAACAATATTATAGTCATAAAATTATAGATATCACAGTCATAATCATCACACGTGCAAAGTGGGTTTGTGCATGCATACAAACAAACTTGTGTGCGTGGAGTTTCGCTAGTTCCACTTTCACTTCCACGCCTCTAACTGCCAAAAAGAAAATAAATTCACAGTTGTGTAGTATTGGTTTTGCAGGTGTATGCGAAATAGAGAGAGAGAGAGAGAGAGAGAGATGTGGGTGGGTGAGAGAGTGAGAGTAAGCCTATTGGGGGCAAGTGTAATTCTGGTAAAGGTCTGGTAAATCTGAATGGTTTGCTTTATTATTCCGGGTAAATAGACACAGGTTGGGTTTATGTGCACTGGCGTCATCAGGTATGCGATATGTTATTGTTGCTGATGACTTGGAATAACTCCAGTATACAATAACTTCAGCAGCCAGTCTATAGGCTACATACACACCTTTGCGTGACTGACAGGTTCGGTGTACAATCTTAATGTCTTAATATGCTTTCACTATGGAGCAGTGTAATAATAATAAACCGTAATACACTAATACACAAAAGTTTGAAGTGATTAAAGGGGTCATATGATGCGATTTCAAGTTTTCCTTTCTCTTTGGAGTGTTACAAGCTGATTGTGCATAGATAAGATCCCTGAAGTTGCAAAGACTAAAGTCTCAAAACCAAAGAGATATTCTTTATCAAAGTTAAGACTCTGCCACGCCCCCCTAAAACGGCTCATTCTAACACGCCCCCACATATCTACCTCACTATGTGGAAATATTTGCATAATGCGGCCCAAATGTGCACGCAAAGAAAGAAGGCGTGGTTTCAGTAACCGCGGTTAGTGTTGAAGCAGCCATGTCAGGGAGACGCTGTGTGTTTCTAGGCGTAAGCAAAAGCACTTTATTTGGCCTTCCGAAAGTAGATGCATTTAGGAATCTTTAAGATTACTTACAACAGAACAGCAATGCATTTTATGGACGACCGTTTCATGAACCTAGGAGAGGAGGTAATTCTGACTTTGCTATGACAATCTGGCACTTCTGAATCAGCTACTGTAAGTATGTTTTGTTATTAGTTTAAGTATTTGCAAATGACTGTTCAAATGCGGAGTTTTGCGCATCGTGTGTGTGTGAGAGAGAGAGACAGAGAGAGCGCGAGAGAGAGAGAGAGAGAGAGAGACAGCGTCACATCAAAGTGGAGTCAGCTGTCTTAACCGCGGCTTGTGTACTGCATCATCACTGTGTCTGTCACGCAACTCTGTTCCCCTTTCGGGCTCTGTCTTTACATTTATTTTGAAAGATGAAGCTCACGATTATGGTAAGGGGCGTTACATTTCCGACGAGTGCTTGCGGTGTTCGGCCAATCACAATGCACTGGGTCAGCTGGCCAATCAGAGCAGACTGCGCTTGTCAAAGGAGGGGACTTTGTAGAAAACGAAGCGTTTGAGAGAGGCGGGGCGTACAGTATTTGAAAAATAATGTGTTTTTTGAACATTAAAGTATGTCAACATATTCTGTTACACCAAATACACAAAATAATGATCTTTAAAAAAGCATCATATGACCCCTTTAAGATTAAAAAAAAAAAAACTTTTTTCAGCAAAGATGCATTAAATTCATCAAAAGTATCAGTAAAGATATTTGAAATGTTACAAAAGATTTCTGTTTTAAATAAATTATGTTCTTATAAATGTTATATTCATCAGAGAATCCTGAAAAAAGAAAACATAAAAAATATTGGAAAACATTATTAGTTATTAATATTTGAGCGTCAATAATAACTGAGCACCAAATCAGCATATCAGAATGATTTCTGAAGGATCATTGTGATACTGAAGACGGTGTCATCACAGGAATAAATTAGCCTACATTTTAAAATATATTGAAATAGAAAACACTTCTTTAAATTGTAATAATATTTAACAATATTACCGTTTTTACGGTGTTTGATCAAAAACAAATGCAGCCTTTGTGAGCATTAAAAAAAAAGACTTCTTTCAAAAACATAAAAAAAAAAAAAATCCTAGCTATTTCATACTTTGACCATGAAATTATTTGAATATAATAGGGTATTTACAATGAGCCCTTTTGCCCCAGCATGCTTTATGCACCTTTTACCAACATGATCAAACATTTAACAATAAAAATGTATGATTTGTAAATTATGCAAGTCATTTTTATTCACCCATTGTTATAGAACCAGCTTGTTAGATCTTTGAAACTCTGTAAGGCGTGTCTTGTCAGGAAGGGAAAGAGGGAGAGATAGAGAGAGACAAACAGAGAAGGAAGGAAAGGGCGGAGAGGGAGAGGCAGGCAGGCACACACACCCAGCCCTTTCTCTCTTCTCTTCTGCCCCCTCCTGCCTCCGCTTGAGCGTATCCCCACCCTCACCTCCCGCGAGCGCCCGGCCCTAATCATGTGATAGACGCTCAATTCACTCAGGACACTTGAAACACTTGGACAAGAAGTTGTTTCGTAACTCTCGGGGAAGTTTTTTCGGCGTCAGCCTAAATGCTAGTGTGTCATTTGGATGTTTCATGCCATCGTGATCCGGGTTGTTGCTGTCGTCTGCGGTCCTTCATAACGGCGCACTTTTCACTTGAGGAATATTTACTGACAAGTAAGTTACTGTATTCATGAAATACCATAGTCTGACGTAAAATAAGCAAAATCAAACTGTCCTGTTGTAGTTAGGCTATTTTAGTCGAATAATAACATTTTAGTCAATATTTTATTTAAATAAATAGGCTAAATAATATTTAATATATTTAATTTCACAATATATCTATGGCACTTTTCTATAGCTAGGCTACTTTTGACAGGATGTTTATGGGTCAATGTCAAATAAGGATGTCCGAGATTATAACAACAAGAAATCTTTTAAGAATCTAGTTTAACGTTAAGTTTTCAGAAATGTAATCTTTGTATTCATGTTTATGTCAAAAAAGGTAAACAGATTTTTTTTCATGCAAACATGAATTTAGTGGCAAGTGTTGTAAAAAGTTGCAAAAATACGTGATTGTACAAAGCTTAATCATATATATTATATAAACGTTTTATAAACATTCACACATTAATTCGGTCTTTAATATTAATACGTTTTCTAGGGGTAACTTAATTTGAACAACATACCTTTTATACAAAAGGTTATTTATTTATTTTTGAACAATCCTTGGACAGTTACACCATACAATATCACAAAGTCAAAATGACATAAATTAGGAAGGGTGTCCTTCAAAGAAGAGGTGAATTCAATTCATTTACCATAATTGCATGAATTGCATTTTAATTGTATTTTTGAACAACTTTAATATAATGAGGACTGTCATTGACATCTGTTTGTTTTGATTATTGTTAGTTTTATTAATATTGCACTTTTGGCACTTTTTTTATTGTTGGCATGAAACTGGTACTGGCTCTGCTGTAGTTGTACAGATGGCTTGAATTAAACTTGAATATTGTATCAGCATTGACATGATTTCTAGTCTGTCACTCAGTTTATGATCAGTGCTAGAGCTTATATGCAAATACAATTTTTATGCAAATGAAACACACTGTAGGAACGTGTGCAGGATCATGTTGGTATGTGCCTTTGGCTAAGTTGGATTTTTTAACTAACTCTGAGTTCTGCAACACTTTATAATAAGTTTAAATGTTAACAGTATTGCATACTGTTAACATTTAATGTACATTCAGAGAGTTAGAAATGTCATGACACCTTGATTCATATATTATAATGTGCATGAACTACTGATCTTATATGGTCACTTGGATTATTCATTAAAATGAATTAAAATCTGGCCAAATGGTGCATGGCATACATAGTTTTTGTTGAACACACGTTCTAACAGGCAAAAATATAGCTGTTTTTAAAATCAAAAATATTATTTAATATGGCTTCAAGCCCAATTCTCATATGCTTTTGCAGTAATTGGTTTGGTTTGTGATCAGCTTGGCCTGCATTTAGAATGTGTGTGGATTTTCAGCTTTTGCATTTTGGATTGTATGAAGATTAGGTTTACTGTAAGTATGTGCATGGTTGACACAGCGTTTTTGGTGTAATCAAATACAGTAAAACTAATAGTCAAAGCCCCAGGGTCAGTAAGGCTGTTGTATTCTGAGCTTTGTTTCAAGGCTGAGGTTTGCGTCAGACATTCCATCTGGCACATGGAGCCTCTTTTCCTGTTTTCAGCATTTGAGGGGAGGCTGCCTAGGGGGAGTACACACACACACACACACATGCCTAGACCCTCCACCCACTCACACGACTCTTTCCTTGGATCAATACTCTGATCTTATCGCAATACACACACAAACACTCCACTACAAAAGAGGATCATTTTCAGAGCCGCATACCATTGTTAAAATGCTCAGCCTCTCTCTTTCTCCATGTCTCTCTTTCTCTTTTTCTTTAGTTTCAGGAAAGGTCAGAAGGGAAACTATGGCCCCCATGTAACAGAGCTTCTCTATGTGTTCACTGTAAAAACCATAACAGACACGCTGCGGCCTTCTTGCTAAATTTGGTCTTCGGCCTAAATTTCAGTCTTTGTTCCTACCTTTCAGTCAGACAGAAGCCTATCTGTAAAGTTTTTCACATTGTGATCATCCCGTTCAATCTCAGATCTCATGCATCTCTCAGACACCTGGCACCTGGTTGAAGATCTGTTATCTGAGAGCGGTGGTTGTGTGCATTGAACCCTCTCTCTTTCTCCATGTCTCTCTTTCTCTTTTTCTTTAGTTTCAGGAAAGGTCAGAAGGGAAACTATGGCCCCCATGTAACAGAGCTTCTCTATGTGTTCACTGTAAAAACCATAACAGACACGCTGTGGCCTTCTTGCTAAATTTGGTCTTCGGCCTAAATTTCAGTCTTTGTTCCTACCTTTCAGTCAGACAGAAGCCTATCTGTAAAGTTTTTCACATTGTGATCATCCCGTTCAATCTCAGATCTCATGCATCTCTCAGACACCTGGCACCTGGTTGAAGATCTGTTATCTGAGAGCGGTGGTTGTGTGCATTGAACCAGTGCTGTTCAGTTTGGTTTTTGGTTTTACATGGGTTTGCTATTAGATTCTGTTCTTTGTAATTTTGGTCTTCACATTTTCTCCATGTCAGCAAACCGGACCGTATCTCTCCACTAGGAAACGGCATTAGAGCGTAACACTAGCATTCTGTGGTTTTGAGTGTGTGTATGCCTTAATGGATTTGCCTACTTCACCGGTCTGCAATGTTGAGTGAAGAGCTTGTGTAATTTATAAGGTATCCCACAAGTTCTTCAAACAGTCTCAACTACTCATTCACACTGCCTGAGGTTAAACACACACCACAGCATTCAAGAAAAATAATAAATAATGACCCTAAAACCTAAAGATACTTGTAAATATTAAACTTAGCCACACTATTTAAGAGCTTTAACCTTGTTAACATACAGTATAAAGCTGTTAATGTGTGATTCAAAACCAATTTTATTTCTGAATCTTTGTTTTCAGGTAATTATATAACAGAGGTAGAGAGACAGAAGATAGAAACAGATTGAGTTATTAACTTACAAAGACTATAATTATAGTAAAATTAAGTATTTAAACACCTTACTTTAATTGCTCGAGAACGATAATTATTGGTATTTGATGTGTTATGAAGTCTTGTGCTAGTTGGCACTCCAGTCTCTCCATACTAAACACATCTAGTGACGCATGTACTAACTTCTCTTTATTTTATGAGACTGTAAAGTTTAATTGATGGAGTTTTTCTGTGTGTGTGTGTGTGTGTGTGTGTGTGTGTGTATGTGACAGATTTGAACTCTTCTCTCTAGTTCACCTTATCATATTGTCTTATGATAGAGCAGAGAAAAACATGACAAAATCCAAATAGAAAAATTCAAAACAGTGTTTACTTTTCCTTACTGAGGTATGTCCATGTGCAACAACTCTGATGGCGATATATAACAAAATGTCTGTCTCTTATTTGGAAAAGGACTGTTTGTTTGACTAAGATTTCCTAAGAAGGAGCTTAGCAGACTTTGATGCTACTGCAGACAAGTTAAAAAGAAAAGCTGTGCTTTGTAAGTATACAAAACACATTAGTATACACTACTGTTTAAAAGTCAGGGGTCAGTTTATTTTTTTCCAAGAAATTCATACTTTTATTCAGCAAAAATGCATTAAATTGATCAAAAGTGACAGTAAAGACATCAAAGTATCTTGAAATAAATGTACCAGTTTCCACAAAAATATTAAGTAATATTAAGCAAAAATGTTCTCAACAATAATAATAAGTGTTTCTTGAGCACCAAATGAGCATATTAGAATGATTTCTGATGGATCATGTGAAACTGAAGACTGGCGTAATGACTGCTAAAAGATTCATCTTTGTCATCACAAGAATAAATTAAATTTTAAAATGTATTAAAATAGAAAACAGTTATTTTAAGTTATAATAATATTTCACAATATTACTGTTTTCCTATATAAAATAAATGCAGCTTTGATGAGCATAAGAAACTTAAAAATAAAAATAAACAAATCTTACTGACCCACAACTGTGATGTAGATATAGGCCTTTCTTACAAGAGCCTGACTAACAAATACAACCCTTATTTTCATCATAATATTAAATAGGGTTCAGCTCATGCAGTTTTCTAAATGTGAGGTTAGTTCAACCAATAATAACAATTCTGTCATTATTTACTCACCCTCATGCCATTCCACACTTATGCAACTTTCGTTTTTGTTCTCCATGGAACACAAAATATGATCCATCCATCCATTTTTCAAAATGCTTGTCCTATGTGGGGTCCTATATAGAGTTGCAGGTGTGGAATTCCGAATTAAATATGAAAGGACTATGATGCATTTGTGTCCCTTTTGTAGCTCGGTAGCTCACTTTCACTGTATGGAAAAGAACATTCTGCTAAACTTCTAATTTTGTGCTTAATGAAAAAGAAAGTCATACAGGCTTAACGTGACGGTGAATAAATGATGGTAGAACTTTCATTATTGACTAAACTATTCATTTAAAACACTACAGACATTAAGTCAGAGTCTAGTTACAAAACCTTGCACTTAGTAAAGCATTCAAACTGAGGTCTTGAATGGTGTTTAACTCATCTGTTGTGACATGTCTTGTGTTTTGGTGTGCCTCTTTATCTGTATGGAATTCTATACTGTTGGTTTCAGGTTTGGATGAGTATGTCTGTGTTTGTGTGTACACTTCAATATGTTGTTTTGTTAACCCACACCTGACCCTGGGGCCAATGGGAGTGTTTTTCACAAGCCTGTGTGTGTGATCGGCATTGTCTCTTGCGATAGTCGTCCTGTTTATATATGTGCGTCTGAGGACTGAGGGGTGTTCAATTTGCTGGGAGTGGACCTGGACTCAGTGGACCTAGTATAGATTGTTCTTTGTGTGTGTGTGTGTGTGTGTGTGTTAACAGCACCACCCTGGGTTAATGATTGTACAAAGAGACTTTACATTCACCGCTCTCTTTCTCTCTTTCTTTCTCTGTCTCTCAGACTTTAGACTGTAAAAGCACTCACATATCATTGCGTCTCATGGCTCACTGATGAAGTGTCCCACATCCCATGCACTCCACTGAATTCTAATGAAAATAAAGTCCTAGGTCATTTTTACTTTAAATTACCTTTTGGAAATAGAAATCGATCAGCACCTATAGCATCTGTAGTACTGTACCTATAGACTGTAGAACCTGCATCTTTGTGTCAGGCTTTGTGGGCTCAAACAAAACACACAGACAGATCAAACAGCAAAACATATTTGTCTCTTTTGTGTTCGTAAGACCACATGATCATATCTAAGATATCTGATGAGCTGGTACTGCTGTAGACCTTTCATCTTTGGCTTTAAGCTTCCTTTGTGCGTTGTAGACATGTTAGCTGTGTTATTCTTCTACTATTGACACTTTTTGACTTTTACAAAATATACTCTCTTATAATACCTTTTTCACACTCTTGCTAGTTTTTTTTTAATTTGTCCACTCACAGTATCAAACAACACAAGCATCACAGTTTTGACATTTTTCTGATGTAAACATTTCTGTCACATCTAAAATGATGTATTGTGGCTTAATAGCATGCTGTGGCGGATATTTATTTGTTGAATCTTCTTTGTTAATGTCATGCTTTGAATACATTCACTTTGAATTGTGGTTGAAATTTATGATCTGACAGTTATAAGTTGTGCGAAATGATTTATTTTATTTGACTCATTTGTAAAATTGATATATTTTCACAAAATAAAATTGCGTTGAACTCTTTAGTCAGGATATCATAGTTTACAATGCTTTATATTAACTATATAAAATTAAAATAGTATTTATTTATAAACACTACCGTTCAACATTTTTAAGAAATCAATAATTTTATTCAACGAGGACACATTCAGTTGAGCAAAAGTGACAGTAAAGATATATATTATCTTATAAAAATTTTAAATATATTAAAATGTTTATTTTTATATTTTATATTAAATTGTTTTTTTGCTGTATTTTGGATCAAATACAGGCAGCCTTGGTATAAGCATAAGAGATTTCTTTCAAAAATCTAACCAACCAAACAAACAAACAAATAAACAAACAAATAAATAAATAAATAAATAAAGAAAGAAAGAAATAAGAAAGAAATAAAGAAATAAAGAAAGAAAGAAATACATTTTAAGTTTTAATGTATACATAATTTACCTTTTAACACAAAGGAGGAAAGTTATCAGTTATGTAATAAAAAAAAAACAGCTGAGACAAAAAGCCCCTGTTGAAGAATTTCCCTAAGATCAGGGAATGAATCATTATCTACGGTTGAAATAGTAGCATTTAGTTGCAATACTATAATGTGGCCTTTCTGTTTCCCAAGACCACTGGGTAAGTGGGTCAGGTGGAAAAAGCTCTCTAATAGTATTGCAATCTTATGTACAGCCACACACAAACAGTGTTCATCGCCCTGGGCATTCTAACTTCCCCTGTACTTTAAGTGATTAGTGTTTCAGCACCTCTGAAGCATCAGCATGCTTCTCTGCTTCTGTGTGCTTGGAATGAAGAATGACTTCCTGATGGCTCACGACATGTCTCTAATGCGGGACTTATCTGTTACTAACTGGTATACTAATGTTTGTTCTCTGTATTTCCCAGAATTCCAGCGGCGGCAGCCATGCTCAGGTGTGACCCAATAAAGCCAGACATGGTGAGTACAGTTTTTAGGGTAAATACTCTCAAATAAATTAGTTGTAAAGAAAAGGTTGGTATGATGGGAGGTTTTGCAGAGATCCCTTCTACACTGTAAAAAAAATATTTTTTGAAGTTTCAAAGTTTTAAAAGAAAATACTTGTTTCAATCTTTCTACTACTATCTTTCTATTGTTTTTACATCATATTTTTTTAGTGTACAGACATTAGTCAGGGTAGTGCCATATTTAATTTTTGACAGGAATGAAAACGAGGCTGTGAGGGATAGTACAGTGCTTTCGTTGGATTGTACTGTTGTATAACAACATACCAATTGTTCAGCTGACGAAATGTCTTTCTGAAAAAAAAAACACTTAGTAGACAAAACTCCATAGAACAGTTTTGAAGTGAGTTGACACGATCTAGAACCTTTATAAAGTGCGTGACATTGTATCCCTCACAGCCTTGTTAAATTCAATATGGCATGTAACCTGATTAAAGCCAAAAGAAGTTGTTTTGAACTAATCTGAAATGTTCCTCCACCTTCCTGATACTTGTCTAGTTCTTTGCATCTGGTTTATGTGATTTTAAAGAAAACAATGCTTCACTTTCCGTTTCCAATAACAAACCTGCCTTACCAACTAACACACAATGGCCATCTGAGCACCCTGGTCTTATTGGGACATCGGTTTGTTTGTTTAAGTGCAGTATCCATGTGCAATCTTTCAATTCTTTAGTTTATAATAACACAAGACACATTTATAGAGACTAATAAGGATATTTTTGAATCGCACGAGTATATTATTAGGCTCTTACAAAATCTATCTCTAAAACTCATCTCGTACTTGCTCTTTTTTCTCTCTTCCTCTAGCTGCAGATGGACATGCATTCCTTTCTTATTAGGTTAGGAGTTTATATGGGGTGGGAAGTCGAATTTGGCTCATACTCAATCATTCAAAGTTAGTCTTTTTGTCGGTTTATTGTCCCCAGACTCAACTGCTGCTCAGAGCAGCTGCTTTATAAGAGTGCTTGTGTAATTATGTACATGTGAATGTGTAAATATGCTAGCAAGTTCACAGCGTGTTTAACGTCTCTCTCTCTTTCTCTCTCAGTCATTGACTTACCCAGCTTACCTGATTAAACCTGCACCTGAGGCATTTGGAGTCGTATTATCTCCTTCCATGGTCCCTACTTCCACAGCTCACCTATACTCTCCTCACTACTACCAAGAACACTACTCCTACATGAGCCCCCATCACACACACCCTCTGTCCCAGGATGTCCATCAGTCCCAGAACGAACCTGTCGATTTATCTGTCAGCAAAAGATCCTCCATTTCATCGCCTTCATCATCTCTGGCATCGTCATCTCCCAGAGCCACTCCACCATCGCCTTATGAGATCTCCAGTCCGGTGTCACGTCCTCGCCCCGGCTCCGGCTCAGGCTCTATAACAGGAAGCACTTTCAGGTCATCTCAGACAAGGCAGCTGACCCCACCACTTGGCCTTCCTATTCCTTCGGTAAGAATAGTGGTGATGCCTTACAAAAAAATGTACTGTGGTGATACCATGGTACTGACTGATTACCATTTTCCAATTCAATGGTGTTTACATGGTAATCCAGTGTACATGGGCAGAAAACGGTGTTTATTTCTAGTCTTATTAGTTAGGTCACATACTGTATGACCCTTTTTATGTACAGTCACTTCAGTACACGTCTTTTATTATAAGCTTATTTTTAATTTCTGATTTAAATAGATTTTATTATTGTTATTATTTTTTATTAAATATGTTAATGACAGCGCTTCACTGCTTATTAAAGCAGCACTATGTAACTTTTGGCGCTCTAGCGGTTAATAAACAGAACTGCACACATCCCGCGGAAGAACATTCCAACCGGAGCTACTTCTCTAAGTTTATGTCGGGTTTGAGTCGTTCGTTCATCACGTGACAGCCCCATAAGTTTAACCAATGCAGTCTGAGCCGGAAAGAGAATTGATTAGTTCATCTCTCGAGTCTTTCGAATCGTTCGTTCTTTTGTCACGTGACGTGACAGCATTGGATTGAGAAATTTGTTAATTTACAAGCTTCCTTACTGATGAACTAATCAATTCTCTTTCCGGCTCAGACTGCATTGGATAAACTTATGGGGCTCTCACGTGATGAACGAATGACTCGAAAAACCCGAAGACTCGAAACAGGTGAACTACTTGACTAATTCCAGTACAGAACCTATAGGATGTTGCGCATGCGCGACTGAACGAATCACTCCCCGAGACGACTCGTTCTTCCCGAGTCACATTAAAGATTCGTTCAAAATGAAAAATGAATCGTTCAAGAACGACCCAACACTAGTGATGACCCGACCAGGCTACAATAGTCCAAATATAAGTACTTATTATAAGTGTACCGTAGTGATTCGGAATAAGACAAAAACGCGGTTTGGAAGATGAATTCATGATGTAATCGCTCATTATATAGGCTACATTTTGCAAATTTTGAACACAGAAAAAGTTACATAGTGCCGCTTTAATACTTGAAAAACATTTGTTCATCCAATAAAGTTTTTTTTTTTACTGTATGCTCACCAAGACTGCAAATATTTAATCAAAATACAGTAAAACACAATAAAATATTATTACAATTGAATTTTTTTGTATTTCAATATATTTTAAGTGTCATTTATTCCTATAATGGCAAAGTAGCTGTCAGTGTCACTTGATCCTTCAGAAATCATTTTAATATGCTGATTTGGTGCTCAAGAAACATTTCTTATTATTATGAATGTTGAAAACAGTTGTGTTGCTGAATATTATTAAAACTTTGAGACCAACTGACATGTCTTGTGTCGTAATCCATCTGTGTTTGGTTTTCTGATGCAGGTTTTGACATCTATTGTACCAGTGCTTTCTATGCTGCAGACGTTACCTGTGCTGTACCCTCCACTACACCTGTCTCCCTCCATCATGATATCACCCGTCACACCTGAGGATCCTGCTAACCACAAACAGTGTAAGCAGAATAACATTCTGTATCACACACAGGGATAACACTTTACAATAAAGGTACTAATACCTGAATTAATACTTACTTCAACATGAACTCATGATTAGTGAATCAATCAAGTGTTATCCTTAACTACAGTACAACTGGAGTCATATAGATTCATGCATGAATAACGGCAGTAACTACCTGTTAGTATGTTTGATAGTTGCTTGATAGATGTTCGACACGCGTTCACAACAGTACCATGCATGCACAGAAGACTGACATGGAAGAGATGAAATTGTTGAATAAAGTCATTATTTTTGTTTTCTTTGCACACAAAAAGTATTCTCATAGCCTCATAAAATTAAGGTTGAACCACTGATGTCACATGGACTATTTTATGTCCTTGCTACCTTTCTCGGCTTTGAACGTGGTAGTTCCATTGCTGTCTATGAAAAGAGTCAGAAAGCTCTCGGATTTCATAAAAAATGTCTTAATTTTCTGTTCCGAAGATGAACGAAGGTCTTATAGGTTTAGAATGACATGATGGTGAGTAACTGATGACAGAATTTTCATTTATAGGTGAACTATCCCTTTAAGAATGAGTTAATGCATGAATAACGGCAGTAACTACCTGTTAGTATGTTTGATAGTTGCTTGATAGATGTTCGACACGCGTTCACAACAGTACCATGCATGCACAGAAGACTGACATGGAAGAGATGAAATTGTTGAATAAAGTCATTATTTTTGTTTTCTTTGCACACAAAAAGTATTCTCATAGCCTCATAAAATTAAGGTTGAACCACTGATGTCACATGGACTATTTTATGTCCTTGCTACCTTTCTCGGCTTTGAACGTGGTAGTTCCATTGCTGTCTATGAAAAGAGTCAGAAAGCTCTCGGATTTCATAAAAAATTTCTTAATTTTCTGTTCCGAAGATGAACGAAGGTCTTATAGGTTTAGAATGACATGATGGTGAGTAATTGATGACAGAATTTTCATTTCTAGGTGAACTATCCCTTTAAGAATGAGTTAGTAATGACGTGCATCTTGAAGTAAAATCATAACAATGATGCACTTGCAAATCATTATCTAAAATATTAATTATCATGCACTAAAAGTGCCATCCTTATGCAGAAATATGCATGAATCCATATTACTCCTGCACTCGATTAGCTAATCCTGAGTTCATGTTGAAGCAAGCATTAAATTAGGTATTAGTACATGATTATTAATGTACCGTAATTGTAAAGTATTATCCACACAGGCACATTATTCACATATGCATATTAAGCAAACAACACATTGCCAACACATGCTCTCACTCTCTACCGATGAGTAGATGGGTGACAGTTGCAATAATATAGCTTTGCATGGTTGATTGATTTGTCTCCTTTCTCTTGTTTTCAGTCTCTGTAATGAAGTCAGAGAATTCCCCAGACAATCATGAGCTCCTCAAGCCAATCAAATCCGAGCCCCACCCTGAACACGCTCAGGATTCCCACAGCCAGGAAATAACCTCACCCGTCATTACTGTCCCACCGAGTTATGAGTGAGTACTGAGCCCTCAAACACACACATATGCTCAATTTGTTCTTCATTATCACCATTTATTTTATTTTGTATGATCACAGCTAACACTTGTGCATGTAAGTTCATTAAAAAAATCCTATCTTACAAATAAGAACAAGTTGGTTAAATGAGATTGAGTATGTGCATGTGACTGTGTGTTTCTTTGTGAGACAGGTCACAGCTTGTCACTTTAATGGGTTGTGTCGCATGTTTTTACATACTTTTTTCTCACTGCACATCTGTTTGTAAAAAAAACCCTACTGGATTCCATATAGAAACCTGTAATTAGGCACAGAAACCAATGCTACTCATACTGTACACATAGTATCTATCTATCTATCTATCTATCTATCTATCTGTCTGTCTGTCTGTCTGTCTGTCTGTCTATCATCTGTCATTTAAAGTACATTTGGCCTACAGTTCTCGTTCAGTCAAACAAGTATATGTGTGTGTGTGTGTGTATGTATGTGTGGTGTAAAGCATATATTTCTGTATCTGATGTCTCTTGCTGCGTGTCTGATAAAATCCCCCAGCATGCATTTCAGAGACAGTGTGTCTCCAAGTATTTTCAAACCCTCATGGGGTAGGAACGTATCTGTGCTTGAGCGCATACAAGTGCATGGTTGAGAGTTTGTGTATACATCTTATTGTGTGTGAGTTTTAGTGCACTTTTACAGTGGATGTGTGTGTGTGATGTATTGCAGTGGATTTGGTGTCATTGGCTATGGACATACTGTGTGACTAAAAGGAAAAAAAAAGTGGTGAAATACAGAGAAAGGAGCAATGTTTATGAGGAAGAGAGGAGAAAGCGTTTGATTTAGAAAGGAAGGGAGGAGAAAAGTAGAATGATCATTTTATATTGGGTGCGGTGCCAAAAAACAGCTACTTTTAGGCACAAATGGTAGAAAGTGGGAGAATACGTGACATTGTAGACAAAGACTGAAAATATGTAGCTGAAACAGACAGGGAGGGTAAGGTGTATGGAGAGGTTTAATGGTGAGATGAGAGAGAAAGAGAGAGAAGTATTTACCGTATTGTCCCGAATATAAGACAATGTTTTTTTCTTGGAAATACATCTGAAAAAACGTGGTCGTCTTATATTCAGGGTCTAGACTTTGACATGTCAATAATACACCCACAACAATAGGTGGCGCCAAATACGCATAAAACGAGTGTGCCATGAAATACGTAATGTAATGCGTGTTGTAAAGATCGCGAGTAAAAACAAAAGAA
>NW_015641029.1:817340-845638 GCF_001515625.1 Sinocyclocheilus rhinocerous | reverse complement strand
AGGAAAAATATGCAATATGAAAATAATTGAAGACAAAATGTGTTTTACTGAGAAAAAACAAGATTTGGTTTTTAGAAAGTATTTTTCCAAAAGGTACATCTGGAAAAAGGGGGGTCGTCTTATAATCAGGGTCGTCTTATATTCGGGCCAATACGGTAATAATAGGGTGTATTTAGGCAGGAACTTACAGTAAAAGGTGTTCCTGTTCAGTAAATACATGGGAGTTTTTTCAACTGGTTTATTGTCTGCAAGTCGGAAATTGTAAGTCCAGTCACTTAGAAAAGTGCCAGCCTTAACTCAACAAGCTGCACAATTAGATGTATTATTCAAGTCCGTAGCACAAACGGTGCAGAACGAGTTGTCCACTTTAGTTCCTTGTGGTTAAGTGTGACTAGTAACAAGGATTTTTCCTTTAGCAAACAAGCACTGCTAATAAAAATCACAAATGAAGCATGGAACAGCACCAAAAAAGTGTACTGTAATTAAACAAAATCTAATGTGGAGCTAAGGTCATAAATACTTACAATACTCAGATAACTTGTCATGCTCTGCTTTGAGGTAGATTGTATGTAATGCTTCTGACCCCTGGTGGTTAAAGCAAGAGGTGCACGTCGAACACTCATTTTTTTTGTCTTTAACAGGGGAAACACACACTCAGTGATTGTACGTCGAAAGCTAGAGTCTCCAGATCCACTGAAGAAGCGTCGAATTCATCGCTGTGACTTCAATGGCTGCAATAAAGTCTATACCAAAAGCTCCCACCTGAAAGCTCATAGACGCACACATACAGGTGAATAGGCTATATATGCAAAGACATTTGTTAATGCACACAATTATGTGACACTCTTTTTTTTCAATCTTTTTGTTGGGAAAACATTTTGTGTTTTTGAAAAAAAGAAAAGAAAAGTATTTTATGCTCACCAAAGCTACATTTATTTGATCAAAAATATTGTTAAACAGCTTTTTTATTACTACTTTATTCCTGTGATGCAAAGCTGAATTTTCAGCAGCCTTTACTCCAGTCTTCAGTGTCACATGATCCTTCAGAAATCATTCTAATATGCCGATTTGCTGCTCAATAAAGATTTTTTTTATTATCAATGATTATATTTTGTGGAAACCGTGATACACTATCATTTAAAAGTTTGGTGGATTTATTTATTTGTCCTCGTTCAGCAAGGACACATTAAATTGATCAAAAATGACAGTAAAGACATTTATAATGTTACAAAAGATTTCTAAATGCTAAATGATTTCTAACTGTTTCATATGTTTTAATCTTCTTATTCTACTTATTATTGACCCATTATAAAGATGAAAATGCTCATACTCTTACTCTGATACTGTTCATGCGGATGAATAGGCTAAACACTCTTCTAAATGCTCTTCTTTCTCTTTGTGTGACCATTTAGGAGAAAAGCCTTATAAGTGCATGTGGGAAGGCTGTACGTGGAAGTTTGCCCGCTCCGATGAGCTGACCCGTCACTTTCGGAAGCACACGGGTGTAAAGCCATTCCAGTGCCCTGACTGTGATCGCACCTTCTCTCGCTCCGATCACCTCTCCCTGCACAAGAAGCGTCACCTGCTGGTGTGAGCTCAATACTGCAACACGTGAACGCAGCAGAAATCGCACCTTCGATTAAGCCAATGCTCAACGGGAGCTTCATGATCTTCATGATCTTCAGTGACGCCAAGTGCCGTTTTGTGTTTCCCGTCCCCTTCCAGTTCAGGAAACGCTGTGTATTAGAAGAAAAGAGTGGAGTTGATGGATCATACGATGGCTAGCTCATACTTCATGAAAAGAATTAGTATCCAAGTGGATTTTGTCACCATTACTATGGACATGGAGTAGTGCTGTGGATATGACCCTTATATAGACAAAATTGAATGCCAAGTCTTTTTCTTGATACCAAGCACTCTCTCTCTCTCTCCATTATCTTTCTATACATGTCTCTCTCGTTATTTTGCCCTCTGCAGGTCAGAGGGCCCATTGTGCCAGTTACAGCACTACACAAACAAGCATAATACATTTACAGTTATGTATCTATATCTATATAGATAGATGGATAGATGGATAGATAGATAGATGATATACTGACAGTCAGTAGCCAGTCACACACACACATTTTAAAAACAAACAAGCAAGCCCTGTCCAGATTTAAAAAGTAACACAAAAGTAACGTAACGCATTACTTTCCATAAAAAGTAACGAAGTAACGTAATTAGTTACTTTTTTTATGGAGTAACGCAATATTGTAATGCATTACTTTTAAAAGTAACTTTCCCCAACACTGCATATACACAAACACAACTCGGACAGTTTCACACTTTTAATGTTGTTTTAAGATGCAACTCGGGTCAAACCTGCACAATGTGAATTTATTTTTCTCTTTTTGTATGTTATTTGGAAACATGAATGTGTATACGCAGATCCTGTATATGCATTCAGCATGTGTGTTTCATGTTTCAATGTAAGGACCAAAGCTGATTTAAAGCTCATGTATTTTCTGAGATTGTTTGAATTGGGTCAGTCAGTTCACACCAAGAATGATAACTACAAAGATAACTAGATACCATAACTATAACAGTGTCCACACCAATGCACAATAATGTTCCGTTTATTATAAGCATGCATTGCAGTCATCTGCCACTTTAAATGCTCAAGATCAAGATCTTTAAAGAAGAATGGATTCTGTTTGGCTGTCAGCGATTGTAGAAATCATAAGCTGAAACAAATGTAAACAATATTGTTTCTCTGTAGCGTTATTGTTATATTTGTGGACTCTATTCTTTTACATTTAGAACTATATCTTTATCGTTATAGTTATCGTCCTAGGTGTAAACGGATCTTTATACTTTGACTCTTAAAAGAGTTAAATTTTGACAAAAAGTTTTTGGTTCCAAAAGTAGCTTCCGAGCACCTGACATAGTAAAACATTGGCATGTTTTATTAATTGTAATCATGAATTAATACTGTCGTTTATTACCGTAAGTACTATGTACTGTGTAAGTTCTTGCAACTTTGCACATGCACAATTTACAATTTAGTAATGAAATAATAGTAATACATAGTAAATACATTTTAAAAATAAAAATACAGGTAGAAAGTGTGAGAGGTCAAAACGGTGTCTTAAATGTTAATAGGCTGGTCTGAAAATTGAACACTTGATCATCCAGCGCATACATGTTAGTTGCAAGGACTTAAAGAAAGCTTAATTTTGCTTAATCTCACCATTATTCATATTTGAATAATTTCTGTAATCATGAATATTCATATAATCCTAAATATTTTGTTGTGTCGTGTTGTATTTGATCAAATCCAGTGTCCAAGGCTCAAAAGGGTAAAATATTATTTCACTGAGGGGTGTTTAGGTGGAGAAATGTGATAAATGTGAACCATTCAATAAGGGGCATTATTTTATTAGAGTGAGTTCATCTAGGTTATGGGTAACATTGTCTTACTGTTAACACTTTGTTTGTGAAATATTTGTTATATAATTATGGATATATGCAGGGACGAGTGTACTCTTGTTTTTCTGTTTGTAGGTTTTGCAAATCATTTTTTCGTGAACAAATGTTTGTAAAGGACAATGTGTAAACGGAAACAGTGCACTTTAAAATAGATTTGAAATGGCAGATATTTGTAAATGGGAGCCCATGAATAGTGGGCTCCCAATTATGGATATATGCAGGGACGAGTGTACTCTTGTTTTTCTGTTTGTAGGTTTTGCAAATCATTTTTTCGTGAACAAATGTTTGTAAAGGACAATGTGTAAACGGAAACAGTGCACTTTAAAATAGATTTGAAATGGCAGATATCTGTAAATGGGAGCCCATGAATAGCTTTAAGCTTTGGGCTTTATCTCCATATTTTTCTCTTTCTTATAGCAGTTCAACAGTTTGTAATAAAATGGTTTCTGTTTTTCTCTTCTCAACTGAAGGACAATTTTGAAGAACATTTTGAAGGAGGAAAAGAACAAGGGGGAGCTTACATAAGAAAGGAAAAAGTCCTTAATGAAACAATTGAGATGAGTCAAAGAAAGAAAAAGGATGAAGCATTTGTTTCTTGGTCTGATGTATAAACCACAGCAAAGCTGTACTACACATCACAGAAATTAACTAATCATATAGGATAATGGAAATATTAATATATCTATATATGTGTGTGTTTTTTTTAATGGAATGACTGAATGGGCAATTTATAGAAAGCATGATTATGATATATTTTTAATCCAAAACAAATATGATATGTTTTTATAAAGATGTGAATCTTCTGTCTTTTCTAAATTACTTCTATTTTCACAGTTCAAAGGGAATATTATGCTGTGTCATTATATCAAACTGTGAATTTAATACAAATTGTTCACACACTTTTTGTATTATATAGATTTAAATATGTATCATTCAATAAACTTTTTATGGTGAATATTTTGTATAAATGTGTTATCATTGTGTTTGATTTTTAATTTAGCATTACCTAATTGCTTGACAAATTTAGATGTTCAGTGGCCGGCTGCATAAAATGTTTAGACTATAGTCTTACAAGTTATATAATAATAATCTTTTTTTTTTTTCTTTAAGACTGGTCATAACTGGTCAGATAAATAAAAACCTAGATTGGCCTAATTTGAATCTGAAAAACAAGACTCATTAGGGTACCTCTTGGCTAACTGCTAGTTGTTCTTAACATAGTAACTAAGTTTATGCAACTGGCTCCAGGATTTCCACAGTTCTGAAGTCATTTATAATGTTAATATCATATTTCTGACCTGTTGCGTTCATCAAAACCTAGGGCTCGTCCGGGATTTGAACCCGGGACCTCTCGCACCCTAAGCGAGAATCATACCCCTAGACCAACGAGCCAGTTAAATAATACACACTTGTATAACAACTGAAAAAAGTTTAAGGTAGAACGTCATTCTCCCATTACCAATGTTTTATTAATATCAGTAGAGTTACAGTGATGTATGTATTTTCTAAGTGTTAGAAAAATTGTTCTCTAATTTTATAATGGATCAGTTATCTCATTACTTCCAGTTTTCCCACTTGCAAACTCACTATGAAACGCAACGCCACCTTAAAATCCGAGACCAAACCGATTAATACCTCACACTGAGTTAGTACCACAGTTACAGTTGAGTGTAGCATTTGACTCGGATTTATACGCGAGATGTGACTGGAATTTGTTCTCTTATTTATTTCCCTGTCTACAAACAAAGTGCCAAAAGTTCAGGTGACGTCACCATCCACAGCCGCACGCGACCCTGCTGCCTGCCGACGTGGCGTGAGCTCGAGCTCGAGCGGAAGGGTTGCACAAGCGCGACTGTCAGCAGAACTGGTAAGAAGGGATGAGCCTATGAATTAACTTTATTCCAGAAGAAATAACACTCCTGTTATTTTTGCCTATGTGTATTTTGCATTTCAGCGTTATGCTTGTATTTATAGAGTAACTTTCATTTTTCGCGTTTGTTGTTATTCTTTTGCATCTAACGTTAGTTATTTAGGTTAAATTCGTTTGCACTGTCGCCTTTGAAGTGCTCGCAGGGTATTTTAAAAATACTTTAACATTCTTCAAATAAATAAGTTACAATAAAAAAGACAAATATAACGGGAAAACGAATAAACGATTCGTAAGCAAACATGGGCGTTTGATTTTAGCTAACGTTAATATAAATGCAGTCTTTAAGGCATCATAAAACTGCATGCGTCTTATGGTATAGAAACTGTAACGTGTAACCTGAGGTTTATAATCTACACATTATATACAGTTTCTGTCTGTGTGTATTCATTTACTGAACGTCTATTTACAAACTAAAGTTTGAATGTGGCTGTACGTTTCTAAAATAACCGCTAGATGGCGCTGCAATCCGCATTAAACAAAGGCGCTTGACAGCGCGGCACCATTCAGGGACAGCGCTGGTGCTCTATAATGTGTCTGAATGCTGTTCTGTCAAAGCTTTTCTGTTCACACACACGTACAATACGGTTTGACCGAGTTAATGAATGGTATATTCAAGATATGTATTAATAAAATATATTAATAATAATAATAATCACAAGCGTTGTGGGTTTTTATATCTACAGAGATGATGAATAGTTGCTAAACCCAAATCTTAAACTAACCATAACACAAAACTTTTGACATGATTAGATTAAAAACATAAAATATGATTTAGGTGAATTATAAGCCTTACTTGCACATGTATGTGTGTATTCACATCAGTGTTCGAACTATAACGTGGACTTTGGGGGAGCCCACTTGCGCGTGCCTCAAAAAAGGGCTTACAATGACTTACAAAGATACATAACAGCTACAAGTGTATGCACTACTTGCATTAGCACTATATAGGATAGATCACTATAGAGGATTTACACTATTATACTTTATCGACAAGAAATGATAGGTGAAACAACAAACAGCCACCCACAAATAGTCTATAAACAAAGCATCAGGCTGTCTTTCAGTTCATATGAACAACAGTTAACGTAAAGTTACTCGTCGTCAGGCTACAGAAGAATACCATAATTCCACGATGATCACATTACACAAAACTGAAATTGCACGTCAAAATAACACATTGTCAATATTTTTTGAGACCCCCCAAAATTTCACAAATCACGTTTTCAGGGGAGCCCATGTCTTATTAAGGGGAGCCGAGCTCCCCCCTAGCTCCCCCGTAGTTCGCACCCTGATTCACATTATGTCTGAAGCTATAGTGTATTTGACCAACCTGACTGCAAATCTTTCTTATTGAAATGCCAGAAATCTAAATATCCCAAAGAAATCCTAATGAAATTCCTGGTGTAATTTGGAAGCAATGTATTGAAAAATGAATCCACTAAAACGTAAATAAGATCCTGCTAGGTAAAAAAAAAAAAAAAAAAAAATCAGATTTTCTCGATCAAATTGTTCTTGATCCTTTTAGGATTGATTCCAAATTATTATAGAAATTATATTAGCAACCCATTAGCATTACTCTCCTAAATAATACCCAGTTATTTTGTATGCACTACAACAAGCCAATTTATATCTGCATTTTTGAGAAATGAGTCTCTCTGAGCAACATATTTTTATAATGTGACTTGATATTTCACAAGAGCAACATCATTTTTTCTTTCCACTGTTTTCCTAATCATCTGTGTCACTGCTCGATTTTTGGTTATTTTGCAAACCTTAGTCAGAGCTCAACTGTCTAGTCAGAAGTTAGTTTGTTGTCAATCACAGCTAGGCCTGTCGCAATAATCAATATATCAGCTTATCGCGCAATATATGTACATGACCGCAATAATTTTTGGTGGTGCAATATATCGCCCATTATATTTACCTAAAAATTTATGTCACCGTGTTTTTTACATTCCACTTGCGCCTGTGTCTTTTGCAGCTTCTCGTACATAACGTGGTGTAGTCATGAGGTGCTCGTTCACATTTAAAACATGCTTCTACAATCAAAGTTTCATCTGCAGATATGGCCTCGTTTAGGGATCTGTGCCTTTGTGCATACGGACATCTGACTGCTAAGTAGTGATTGTGTTTTTCAGCAATACAGTGCACCCTTAATTTACAGAGAAAAGAAGGGCAGGGAAAAGTCTGTAGATAGAAAAATCTCCATACAAGTTCTTTGTGCATTTCTCTTTTTTTGTACTTGTTACTTTGCACTTTTTGTTAGAAAAAATGCTTATTTACTATTTATTCAAGTTTTTTAAGGTATCTAATATTTTGATACTTAATTTCCATGATCTAAATATTCTTAAAAATTAAAAGTTTGTTGTCATTTGGAAGTGTGTAGGCCTTCTTGCATTATTATGCTGTTACATTATGATTATATATTCAGTGGCATAAAATGGTCTTTAAAATTACAATAATATCGCTTATCGCAATTATTTCTGGGGCAATATATCGCACAACAAAATGTTGTTATCGTGACAGGCCTAATCACAGTCAGTCATGGCCAGCTGTTTGCATTGCCTCTCATTACACTGTCTTTGTTTATCTATTTTTTATCAGAGCACCATGTCGCAAGATGAGACCGTGGAAGACCTCATTACAAAACCTCCCCCTTCCCTCCAGCCGACTGCCTCTGATGAAACTGCCACCGTAGCTGCAGCCAATACAGATGAAGTCCCGTCTATATCACAACTCTCACTAGACACATTGGCCCCTGACGTAACCAATGCGGCTGCAGAAGAGCACAGTACAACCAAAGGTGTTGAAGAGATGCAGGTCCACCCATCAGAAGAAAAACCTGAGGGTCAGGTGACTGAATGTGTGGATTCGGTGTGCTTGGATCCAGATGCTACACAGGAAGAAGCACAGGGAACAGAGGTACTTTTAATAGGGTTGGTCTGTGTCTGCGCCATGTAACAAAATCCATAACATATATTTTTTTTGTGTGTATTTTGTGATTGTTCTTTGGCTGTGTGGATGTTATTAGCCCCTGGATGAGTCTAAATCTAAAGGCTGGAGTAGTTGGGGCTCCTGGGGGAAGTCACTTCTGACCACTGCTACATCCACTGTGGGTAAGTCACCATAGTAAACCATACAGTAGATCCTACCACAGTTAACTGTCAGATAACACTGTCACAGAGAGATTATCTATCTATCTATCTATCTATCTATTTTCACATTTCAAATGTTGATGTAACACAGATCAAATTTTGTTGCATGTCGACGCCGATGGCCTCGTGGGCAGCGTGCCGACACACAGCGCCATTGCGCTTCGGGTGTCCCGAGTTCGAGTCCCGGCTCACGGACCTTTCCCGATCCCATCCCCCTCTCTCTCACCCACTTCACTTCCTGTCGACCTATACTGTCCTATCAAAATAAAGGCATAAAACGCCATAAATAAACCTTTAAAATAAATAAATAAAAATAATTTTTGCATGCATGTACAGTAAACAGCAAGAATACATATGAGATTACATTTTTTCTCATCCACTTTGAGGCACGTAACCACAGCGTTTCTAAATTTTATATAAAAATATTGTACCTTTCAAAAGTTTAGTTGATAATGAGTTGATTTGAGTCATATTTGATCAAAAATACAGTAAAAACAGTAATTTAAAGTACTAATGTTTTTCTGTTTTAATATATTTTAAAAAGTACTTTATTCCTGTGATGGCAAAACTGAATTTTCATCAGCCATTACTTTAATCTTCAGTGGCACTTGAGAAATCATTACTTCATTACAAAACTTCAGAAATTATTACAATATGCTGTTGATTTGGTGCTCGGTATTATGAATGTGCAAAATAGTTGGTCTGTTTAATGTTTTTGTGGAAACAGTGATACTATTTTTAAAAAATAATTATTTTATTTATAGAAAGTTCAGCATTTTTAAAATAAAAAATATTTTATAACATTATAATTGTATGTACTGTTACTTTTGATTAATTTAATGCATCCTTGCAGAATAAAAGTATTAATTTCTTTTTAAAAAATCTTACTGATCCCAAACTTTTGAACAGTAGAGTCTCTTTTTTTATTTTGTAATGGTCTCCAATGATCAGTTTTGTTATTCATGCAGTCAGTGGAACCAAGATGAAGCGATTTATAGTGCATTACTGTATGCACACTTTCTTTATATATATATATATATAATCATTCCTTCATTCGTTCATGTATTTATTTATTTAATTATTTTTTGGGGTGTGTGAGACACAAAAAAACAAAGAGACTGTGGTGACTTACAGCACATCATAAGTTGCATACAGAACAAGTACTTGCAAAACAATGTTGTATTAGTTGCCATTAATATAAAAACATGTGAGGCATAATACTAAGACCTAACTTCTAAATGCAGAAAGTGCTATTGTCAGCTCATTGTGTCATAGTAGATATTATTGTAAACACAGTTGTGTGAATGTAAACTATCAGAACAATAGATCAGTGTCAATATCTGTTCTATGCATTAGCCCTTGCAGGCAAATGCAGCCCTAAAGTTGAGTGTTTTTCTATCTTTTGATTGTGTCTAGGTCAAGGGTTAAGCTCCGTAAAAGAGAAAGCAGGTGTGGCATTACGAATCCGTCAGAGCTCATCATGTGAGGAGGCAGAAGAGGCTCATGAGCATTCTGGGGCAGAGATGGCAGAACACGTTCATTCAGAGGAGGTGCACAGAGGAGTCCTGTCAACCATCAGCAGCGCGGTTCAAAACACTGTGAGTCTGCACATGTCTAACACACATCATTAGCCGTACCGTGATTTACCATGATCACTGACATGTAACAAAATCAGCCGCTACACTTGATGGATCTGGAGAGGCATTTGAGATAGTAATAAGTCTCGGCTGACTGCTTGTGATTGAATCACCTAAGATGAATGAATGTTTCTTGTCCCTTCATCGTAGAAACTAATTAATTTTTCTCCCTCTTGCTTTATCAGGGAAAGTCAGTAATAACAGGAGGCCTTGATGCTTTGGAGTTCATTGGAAAGAAGACCATGAATGTCTTGGCAGAGAGTGACCCAGGTTTTAAAAAGACCAAAATACTGATGCAGAGAACTGTCTCTCTGTCTCAGGTAAGATGGTCAACAAATGCTCAAATAATAGTTTTCACCATGATTATTGGGTGCTGTTACCCAGCAGAGTGCCTACAACCGCCTTACCTCGGATACTAGAAGATACAGTGGTTTTGTTGGAAAATTCTGCCATATTTTCAGTGTATGTTTGTGTATGTGCTTATGTCTGCAGATGTTAAAAGAAGCGAAGGAAAAGGAGAGAGAGAGACTGAGCAGTCAAATGGTCACAGACCCAACCGCCCACTATGGGATCTTGTTTGATGATTACCAAGGCTTGTCTCATCTTGAGGCACTGGAGATACTTTCAAATGAGAGTGAAGGGAGGGTTAGTAACGCACACCATTTGCATTTACCCATAATACATTTTACAGGTTTATTTTGCACGAATGATCGACTGACTGTACAGTTATCCAATTATTACACAGCTACTTACCAAATAAATAAACAAATGCACATGAAATATTAATATGAATTTAAATGTGTGAAGAAAAAGACTACTGAGTGATACTATTGACATGAAACTAGCATAAACAAAGCTTAGTCTGTGGTCAGGCATTTTTGTTTTCAGCAAGGATGCATTAAATTCATCAAAAGTGACAACAAAGACTAATTTGTTAAAAAAATTCTGTTCAAAAATAAATTATCTTCATTTGGGCAGCAACTTCAGTTTCTTCAGTTTGAGAGTAACTGTTTTCAACATTGATGCTAGTAATAGGAAATGTTTCTTGAGCACCAAATCATGATATTAGAATGATTTCTAAAGGATCATGTGACACTGAAGACTAGAGTAGTGGTTGCAGAAAATTCAGCTTTGCCATCACAGGAATAAATGACATTTTAGAGTTTAAATGATAATAATATTTCAGAATATTACTGTTTTTACTGTATTTTTGATCAAATAAATGCAGCATATCTAATAAGTTAGACATGAAATCCTTCTCCTTTTCTTCTTTTCATCGTGTATCTCTCCTCATTTCAGGTGCAGGAATTCTTGTCCACTTTGGAGGAGGAAGATTTGGAAGTTATGAAGAAGGAGCTGATTGCAATTAAAGAGATCTTCATCGCTCATGACGAGGAGGAACCTGATGCTGCCTCAGGGGAAAACGGTGAACTTTATTCACAAATTCAGTGTTCCACTCCTCTCTGTGAGTCTTCAAATGCCAAAACATATTTAGACAAATCCAGATCACAGTCAAATCCAGACCACAATCAAGATACTGTGCTAGATAAATCTGTATTACAATTTATGCATTAATGTAGATTAATCAAGGTAAAACGTCACATTCACACCTTTATTTTTAAAATCCAATCATAGACTTTGTGTTAAAATGAATAATAAATAATTATTATGGCTGTGAAATGATTTTGTAGTCTATAATTCTGGTTGAAATTACCAAGTATTGGAAAACCTAATATTAGCACATCTCAATGAACAAACATTGATTTGATATGACAGGTGACTCAGTCAGAGCACTATAAATATTTCAGTCCTCCACATTTTTGCCCTTGGGTATTAAATTTAAGTGATCTGTGTGTTTCAGCTGCTGATGGAGAGGAGTTTGTCAGTGTTCTTACTGAGCTGCTCTTTGAGCTCCATGTTGCTGCAACTCCAGACAAACTGAACAAAGTACAGCCACACTTACACACACACACACACACACACACACACACACACTGCAAATCCACATGTAACATAAATGTGTACCTGCACTCTCCAGCACACACATATGTTATTCACAAGCATAAACACTAATTATACAGTGTGCCCTGCAGGCCCGTATAAAAGCTCATGATTGGGTGCGAGAAGTGGAGCAATCCTGGGAAGATGTCAAGAATGTAACAGAGGAATTAAAGGAAGAGAGCTCCACCACTTGCCCTGCTCCAGAAAAGGAGGAAAAGAAAGAAGAAGAAAAGAAAGAGAAGGGAGAAGAGGGAGAGAATAAGGAAAATAGTGCAAAGGATGGAAACTCGGATGCTGTTAAGGTGAGAAATGTCTTCAGTGTGTTATCACTACATCTTAACCATATAAATAAAAAAAAATAAAAAATAAATATATATATATATATATATGTGTGTGTGTATTTGAATGATGAATAGAATTTTGAAAAGCATTTCTTTCTTTCAAAAAATATTTGCAATAATTACTTATTTATTTTTTTATAATTATTAAATGTTATATAAATAAATAATTATTTGATAATTTTTTAAAAGAATCCTATGTTCACCACGGCTGCATTTATTTGATTAAAAATAAACCATATAAATAAAAAATAAAAAAAATAAAAAAAAAATATATATATATATGTGTGTGTGTATTTGAATGATGAATAGAATTTTGAAAAGCATTTCTTTCTTTCAAAAAATATTTGCAATAATTACTTATTTATTTTTTTATAATTATTAAATGTTATATAAATAAATAATTATTTGATAATTTTTTAAAAGAATCCTATGTTCACCACGGCTGCATTTATTTGATTAAAAATACAGTAAAAACAGTAATATTGTGAAAAAATATTACAATCTAAAATAACTGTTTTAATTCTATTTTAATCTATTTTAAAATATATTTTATTCCCGTGATGGCAAGGCTGAATTATCAGCAGCCATTACTCCAGTCTTCAGTGTCACATGATCGTTCAGAAATCATTCTAATATTCTGTGTATAAATGTTTATTTAAACGTGTCTTTTTGTGTGTATAGAAAGTATATGTGTCATCAGTGGGCAGTCTTGCTGAGGTGACCGCTCGTAGTATAGAACAGCTACACAAAGTGGCCGAGTTGATTTTACACGGACAAGAGCTGGAGAAGCCAGCCAGCCAACAGGCCAGTATACTGGTCAGGTGAGTTCCTTGGCCATTTCCATAAGACGTTATTAGACCAATCTTTTTATTAGCTGTTTAGTGACTGTTGTGTATGCTCAGGTTAACCAGTGCCATGTGTAAGGAGGTCAGATGCCTGGCCCGAAAGTTCTCGGACACATTACTGGCTGCAGGGGTGAGTCTGACTGACCTGAGCTCAGTTCATTCTGAAAACATTATTGATGACATAACTGACCCCATTTAATTTCTTAATGCACGTTCATAGTCTTATTCTGTCAAATGCTGTTGCACGTGTTGTTATCATTTAACTAAAACTATTAAAAATCAGTTTCGTTAATTGAAATGTATTTGTGATTGTCCCAAAAATATAGATACTGTTATACTATTATATATAAAAGGTGTATATTGTTGCTTTTAATAAAAATTATAAAATTTTTGTGCTGAAGTTTAGAATTAACATCTTTCTGTTTTTTTGTCTCTCTCTTTTTTGACCCTATAGAGTCAGAGAAAAGCAGAAGTAGTAAATCCTCTAGTGGACAGTGTGATGCTGGAGGTAAAACTGAATGTGATATTTTTTTTTATAATGCCGTTGACAAATGAGGAGACTGCGATAGGGGACTTGATGATGCTAATTATAATGACTGTAGTTATGATAATGATGACCCTTCATCACTACACTGTGTGTCTTGTTTCCTCAGGGGTGTAATAGCACTACCTACATTCACAATGCATTCCAGCTGCTGTTGCCTGTTCTTCAGGTCTCACACATCCAGACCAGCAGAACTGCAGCCAAGCCAGCCCCAGAAGCAGCATCCACAGAGTAGTGCCTGTATTCTGTTTGTGTGTGTTTCTGTCTGTATCTGTGTTTTGTGTTTAGGGTTTTTCATTTATTTTTTTTTTTTTTTTTTTTTAAGTTTACAAAAAAATTAAGATTATTAATCATGTGTTGTATTGTCTGAGCAGATTTGGAGGTCTGCCACTGCCATTCACTTAAATTAATCAATCACTCATACACCATTACCAGTTTTTGTTTTGAATAAAATGAACCAAGATCTATGGTAATAGCATAATCTGTAATATAAATAATAGGAAACTAAAGACTGAAATTCTCAGTACTGTTGTGTTTTTATTCAGCATCTGTTGTGAAAATATTCTCAGCACCAGTTACAAATCTCTGTACATTTTAAGATGACGTGAAGATAAAAAGTGCATTATGGAAACACGAGTATTACTTTAATAGCCACAGGCGCTTAAGACTGGTGTTGTATAATTATGAAATCACATTAGTGTTGCCATGCTGCTTGCTAAATGGATGTTGGAGAACCATGCGCTATGGTTTATGTTTTCAGCCTAGTCACAGAAATCTTCCCTCTCATTTTTTTTCAGCATTGGGCAAACAGATTTTGTTGAGACTGTGTGTGACATAATACTATATTGTGATGCCTATTCCTGTAGTTAAGATAACGCTAAGACTGTCAATTGCAGATCTGTGGAAGAAACCTACAAAAGCAGCTTTTAAACACACACAAAGACGCAATACAACAACAACTTTTAGAAATGTTTACAGATGAGGCACTCTTAGTTAATAATGTTGGGCAGTGCATATATTGAAAGCTGGAAGATGAGTGCACGGAAGATGAACTTATATGAGTTTGGTTTGTGCAAAATGTTTAAACATAAGGGAAATTAATCTTTCCAGTTAGGAATAATAAGTGATTATGAATCAGTTTTACATGCTTTGTTGCTAATGAATGTGACAACAGGTGCACTGGAGAGGCAGCAGCAAGATGACCCCCATAAAGGGAATGGTTTTGTAGGTGGTGGCCACAGACACCTGCTCTCTCCTTATAATTCCTGACTGATCCATTGTGTTAATTTTCTGGAGCAGTGTATATTGCTTGGTCACTATGATTGTGTCCAAGTGATGGGGTTGTAGAACAGGATACTTGTTTAATTCATTATCAGTTCTAGAACTCCTAACGTCACTTACAGACACTTTAACATGATGTTTATATATAGAGAAAGCATGATGAAGTTATCTGGCCTCTGTCGTGTTGTAAACAAATACATTTTCTGTTTAATAAAGTGCCTCTGCTCTCTTAGATTGAAAGGGTTAAAGCTCCCCATCTTCTTCATGACCAGAACATGAAAAGTTGCTCCGATGATGCAGGTAAGCTAGACATGGAAAAAAAGAGAATAGAGAAGGGTGTAAAGTGACAAACACTTCAAATGAATGCTTCTGAACAGCTTAGCTCATTAATGAGACTGGAAACATGGTCACTTACTTGGTGGTTCACAGTGGCCCTGTGCTGCCAGATGTTGGAGCTGATGTGATTTTTTAAAAACTCTTATTAAAAATGTATCTTGTAGAATTCTATAACCATGGCAACATCAGACTGCCAGGAGGCCATCTGTAGAGTAATTTATTCTGCCCGGAGCAACATGCTGGCATCAAAGATACCGATCATCATCAATGTGACTGGATGAGACATTACGCAAGATTCAAAGACTGTTTCAGGCTATACTGATAAAGTACTAGTAGTGACATGAAAATACTAAGAGTATATACCATCATCAAACATCAGAAAGTGTTACATCAGCTGACGAATGAGGAAATCAGAGTGGACATCTTTTTGAAGTATTAGTTTGCTTTGTTAAGTCTCCACTTACATTGAATTTAAAGCATACAAATGCTATGTTTTAATATTCTAAACACATGGAATGCTTGGGGGTTTTGACTTTTGGAGCATTTTTTAATCCAAAATAATAAATTAGTTCTATTATAAAGAGGAAAACCATACTAATATTTATATTTATTTACAATTTTCATTTTTATGTAGATACATTTACCTTCCTTTGTTACCAAGGCATTACATTGCTCATCTTCCTCATCTTCATTTTGCACTTCTTCATCTATGGAGGTCTCTGGATACAAGTCAATTTTAATCAAAATATTTCAAGTCATATAGTGTAAACGGAAAAAAAAAAAAAAAAATCAAGTGGCACATCATACAATCCATTTCTCTCTCTAACTTTAAAGTTAACCTGTATGTAAGATCATTTACAGCAAAATGAGATGTGTGAAATTTGATTATAATTTGTCATTTGTGTCTATTGGAATATGTTTATTCAATGCTAGTCATCTGAAAGTAGGCTCTATTGTGTTTGTATTTTGATTTGTTTATTGAAAGAATATGTAAATGTGTCTCATTCATACCCGTGATCTCATAGATTGGTGACAAACCTAAAACATCAGAGACAATAAAAAAAAATTACACACACATACCATGAATATATAGGCCTAAGGGAATATACAAATATGCTGTATAGGAAACCAGATGTTATATACTGGATGCAACTACCTACACAGTACACACACATACTGTTTTTGATGGTATGTGATAGTGGGTGTGTGTAATAGTTAAACTCAAACTTCTTCCAGGGAACAGAAAATAATTATTCATTGCAGAATGTCTGCTATTTCATTTAATAAAAGTGAATGGTGACCGCAGCCCATAAAATGGCACACAAAGCTATCATATGGCTCCAGAAGAGTCACATGTGTGCTTTTTATGTCTCTTTTGAAGCTTGCCATTCTCTGAACCCCATCCACTTTCATTATATGGAAATGAAGTGGCATGAACATTCGCACAAACTTCTTTATTTATATCCCACAGAAGGAAGTCAAACTGGTTGGAACAGCATGAGGTGAGTAAATGATGACAGAATTTTCATCACGAGTGTCATCATTAAATTGCTCCAAGACCTAATCTGTTTGCCTGAGTTGCTTTTCGGGAGTTTGCCACCATTACAGACACTTCACCTTTAATTATTGTACTCTGCCACACTGTATAAAAAAATATCCAATAACTTACTTCTCTTGTATGTGAGGTCAGCTACCTTCAGAAGGTTTTCTGGGAAAGTGTAGATTGAGAGTTAGTGGTCTGGAGAATTTCTATTCGAGTAAGGAAACTCAGTGCTAGGTAAAGATGTAAGGGTTGCATTGTGATAAAGCACAGATCTCTTCTGGGTAAAAAGAGTGCAGTATGATAGAACAGGTTGTTTGTTTACCTTCTGTTCTGTTCCCCATTGAAGATTTGTCAGAGAATACATCACCATCTGTAGAGATGAAGGAGACTGAAATCTATCAACCTTCTTTCTATCAGTTCCCTTGATCCAGTTCTATTTTTGAACATGGTATTACCATGGTTTTGGGGTCATGCTCCATGGTAATACCATGGTATATCATGGCTGCTTTGAAATAATCTATATTGTGTGTAAAGCGCTAAATAAAAGTAACTTGACTTGACCAAGTCTTTGAAGATCCTTGGAGGACCATTTAAATATCATATTTATATTATTATGAATGTGGCAATCACTCAGTGCCATGGTACCATTGTACCTGATATGGTACTTTTTTTGTCATTTATTTATTTACACAAATGAAGAATGATTGTTTAACAAGGGGCCTGGCCCGGCTCGGCTACCTCGGTCACTGTGCCCCCTCACCTCTGGTGCCGTCTCAGTAGTGGGCGCCCTGATTTTAGTCGGTGAGGCAAGGTACTGCCCTGGGAAGGTTTCCCAGGCTGTTAAATACACAGATTAAAAGCGAAATGTTTTCATTTCGGTTCGTTCTTAGCAAAAAATATATATTTTTTGCGTTCAGGATATGCAGAGCGAAATAAGAACGGTGCTGCATTTAGAAAGAATTCTTATTAACTTTGCTATTATTCTTGAATTTTCAAACTGCTAACACTTTGCACTTTGCAGTTTCGAATTATGCCTTTACTGTATGACCAAAAATTACAGAGTAGTCTATTTTATGTTTCAGCTGTTTGATCGCGCCAGCGCCTCACGCGCACACTAAGCTACTGCATTCATTGGAAACAGCGCAGCCGTTCGGCGCGAGACCACTGTGGCATATTTTTGCTCATTATGATATTTTTCCGTCGATACTGGAACGCGCGTGAACTACAAAGCCTATTTTACCTAATAAGGCTAATAGTTTAGCTTCAGCTACATGGCGAATATGGATACATTTGGATTTGTGCCTGAGAGAGGTAAGCCCAACTTTACCTTACGTTTATTTATAAATTAATTTATTTTGGCATGTTTATTGCTAAGCATATATTATTATATACTGCAATTATATTTATCCATTAGAATTATATATTTTTAAATTCTTATTCTGTTCTGATACGAAATTTATTTATGTGTGATTTATGTGTAAATTATGTGCAATGTCTTAGCCACTAGGGATTGTTACATAGGGCTATACAGGCATCTAGTGGCAACACAATGATATTACAGATAATAAATTGTGCAAAATCTTAACAGTCAATTTACAAACAATGCATTCAGATTTGTGGAACTCAATGCACTGAATCTCCACAAATTAGTGTCGTTGCTATGACAACCAATTTGAATGTGACAAGCAACTGGTGTCTGAAAAGAATTATATATATATATATATAATTTGTGTGTGTGTGTGTGTGTGGGGGGGCAATAGGGATTTCGCCTAGGGCGTCAAATTGGCTAGAAACGGCCCTGAGTGAAGGGAAACATCTATTAATGTTTAATGTTCAGTTATGTTTGACATTTGAAAGAGTTTGAAGTTACGTTGACGTTTTCATTGTGCAGTGCAGTCGTTACCATTGTGCAGAAGAGTAGAGCTTATGGTTATGGCTACTACTTCTCTAAGGCATTAAGCCTTGTTCAACGAGCAGTAGCTTTGCTAGTGCTAGTGCAGTATTTTCCAGTATTGCTCAAGTATTTTCCCACTTGAGCTGGTTGGCTGTATACAGTCTTTTAAATGTAAAAAATAACTCGAAGTCAAATACAAACAGGCCTCACTCAAAATCACAGACTTTTGAGAATCAACTTAAAATAATTGAGCACATTTCACTAATTATATTAAATTCATTGTGTTATAGATTAATTAATTTAGAATGATTTACATGATTTATTCAGGTAGATTCCATTAAAAAATCAAGCCTTAAAAACTACTCAAAAATATTATGTGTAATATTGTTACCATAATTTTTTTAAGTAGATAGCTTGTTCCATTTTTTACAGTGTATTATTCACATTACACTCTGTTTGTCCTTGAATCAGTTCTTATTATCAGTTCTTATTTGTGACCCTGGAGCACAAAACCAGTCATAAGTAGCACAGGTATATTTGTAGCAATAGTCAACAAAATATTGTATGGGTCAAAATTATCGATTTTTCTTTAATGCCAAAAATCATTAGGATATTAAGTAAAGATCATGTTCCATTAAGATATTTTGTAATATATATCAAAACTTAATTTTTGATTAGTAATATGCATTGCTAAGAACTTAATTGGGACAACTTTAAAGAACCATACATCAATGGAAAGCTTATTTATTCAGCTTTCAGTTGAAGTATAAATCTCGATTTAAAGGGGTTTAAGGTTAAAAAAACTCATTATTTTCCACATACTGTACATTATTGTTTCTCCTCTATGCCCCGCCTTTCTGAACACAGCGTCTTCACGACATGGCTGCAGTGTCAACAATACTACAGCGAGAATAAAAGTTACGCCTTCTTTCTTTGCGTGAACATTTGGGCGGCTTTATGCAAATCTTCCCAGATCGTGACGTAGGTATGTGGGGGCGTGTTAGAACGAGCCGTTTTAGGTAGGCGTGGTTGACTCTTATCTTTTATAAAGAATATCTCTTTGGATTTGAGACATTAGTCTTTGCAACTTTACAGATCTTCTTTAAGCACCAAGAGCTTGTAACACTCCAAAGAGAAAGGAAAAATTGAACTTTAAACAAATTGACCCTTATGACTGGTTTTGTGGTCCAGGGTCACATTTGTGCTTCATACTGCAGGCAAGTCTTAGTGTTCAGATAATACTAATAGTAATAATACATTTAGATCGACTGGCAAGAGGAATATAATTTTATTTTAAATTATTAAGGTCAGGTTTATTGTCTTTTTTTGTGTGTAGCATGGCATTGTGGCAGATAACATTTTTCTGACAGTTTCTCACCTTTTCTTGTTTGGATCACTGGTAATGCGGCAGATCTTGCTGTTTCATTGTTCTCCTGGTAGTACAAGAGGAAACTGCTGCTGGTTGGTTGACACTTCAGCTCATCTGTAGAAGCTGTTGCTCGGAAAGACAGTGTAGTTGTTTTGAGTGAAAAGGCAGTTGGGTTCGCAGAAGTAGTGGTTTTAAAAATGGAGGTGTCTTGTATTGGAGGGCTGGTATTTTTTTCTTGCATGGATATGTTCAGATCTGGACATTTGCTGTTGTCTGGTGGGAGGTAGCAATAAAACAGTCTCTGGTCGTTTTGGGGTCCAGTGTATAGATCAGTGTTGTTGAGAAACGCAAACTCACTAATGTTCCATCCAGAGAGATTGCCTGCCTTCATTGTCAGTAGCACCATCACATGCTCTTCTATGAAACGTACAACATGCACACAGTTATTACTGTAGACAACAAACAGTAATATTCAAACATGAAATCATAATAAACAACTATCTCACCTGACTGTGAGGTATTGTTGTGGTGAAGCTGCAGATCCATTTCAGTCTTACACAGATACCAGCCTTCAGAACGTGTGTGTTGACTGCTGGCATTTATCATTTCTGTCACACATGGAGGGTCAGATGGAGCACATACCTGTGCATCATTCTCAGGTGTGCAAGGGTCAAAGGGCTCACAGAGAAACTCAATTTGTGATATTTCTGAGAACCAAAAAAAAAGAGATGCTCTTAAGATTTTAATTTTAAAGTTAAACCACATTTAGTTTAAAATACAATATAATACAGCAAAGAAAAGGAAAATCCTTTTTAAACCCATGTGCCCAACATTTAAACCCATGTGTCAAGTTCTTAACAAATGTACTTTGTATTCATGCTATGGTTTTGACCTATTTTATAGCATTTTTTATTTTTTATTTAATGACTCTAAAAATGTAATGTGGTGTAAAAAGTATTCTTTTCGCTAATATTCTTTGCTTCTTTTTCTCTGCATATTTACAGAATGTTTCTGAGCACACCAATACTTTAATTTTGTGGACAAAAGTTGGTCAAATACTAATAAGCAGTATATATCTTTTTAATAAATATTAATTTTTTTGTTATAATTTTTTTTAAACAATTAATAAAAAATAATACATTAAAAACAATATTAAAACATTATTCCTATAACTAGCTATAGTTTCTTTTTCAGTAATTTAATTCCTTGAGGCTTTAAACATTTTTTTTATTTCAGGACAGTTGTATCACCCTGATATTTCTGTTTCTTTTTTCTAATTTTAATTCGAAAATTAAAAACACGTTTGTCATAGTAGAGGTGTATTCAAGTCATTGTATGTATGAATTTTTACTTTTCTTTTTATAATTTTTTAATGAGATCATTGACCTATCTATCATCTGACATCCTTTGTTTGCCTAGCAGTATTAAAAACACATCACCTACAAGCTCCATAAACACTAAAAGAAAAGGTTTTTAAGTTTTTTTAATCTTTTTTATATTAATACTTCCTGTTTTCTCAAACACCAGAGTGCTTTTCTGTTGATGTTGGTAAGTTAGAGTGACATTTCCTTTACAACACAACACACCAGCTTAACATAGCTTGTATCAAAAGCTATGTTAAAAGGTCTAAAACATTGAAAACAAATGTATTGGTATAGGCTATGTGTGTATTTGTGTACAAATTGATGTCCTCATTTGTCACAAAAACGCGCGCACACACACACACTTACTTATTGGTTTTTAACCTCTTACCATTCCATGTCCAGACCACATTGATATAGTCACTGGAGTGAATGCCAACTGTTTTATCCCAATTTAAACTTTGACATACAAAAAGTAACATTGCACATACCTCATCGTGTATCTCTAAAAGACATGGACAACACTGATGTTTCATGCTGTCAATCATAAAAACATTTAACACGCTTTGCTCTGATCGAAACGCACATGCTCTCACAAACCCACACCGCTGCCACATTTCCCTCACTCATGCTTGCCCGAAGAGAAGACCCCAAGCCATCTTACTCCACTCTTTTTACTTACTTGGAAAAAACTCTGGTAGACACAGGATGAAGGTGAGAAAGAAGAGGATGCTGAGTTTGAAGGCACCTGATCTTGTCATGGTAAAAGACAGTGTGACAGAAGCTCCTCTGTAAGGTCACCTAACCTCTGAACTGGCTGACCCCACATTGGAAATCTCACACAATCTCACACCTCACCTTCGGCTTTTCCAATTCCACTTTTAGTTTAAAATAATCCTACGTATTTAACATGCAGACTTTTTTAGCGTTTCTCCTTCATGACTAACACGACTAAGTCTTGATTACATAGATGAAATGCTTTACCACTTCCTGTCTGTCTTCCTGTTTTGTGTAATTTTGAAAACAGAAAGAGCAAAGAAAGACATTTCAGGTTGTAAATGTGTTTGCTTGTCTCATAAGGATTCAAATAATTTTAGACATTATTTATATGCTTATTTTAGTTGTATTATTATATTATATTATATTAATTATATTATATTATATTAGTGTTTTCCCATTTGTTTTTGTCAACAGAACCACAACTTGGTGCTGAATTACTGCATTATTGACATCATATGTGGTCAAAGAGTAAAAAAAAAAAAAAAGACTGATGTTATGCTGGATGTCATAGCATTTTTATTAATTTAAGTGTCCATAATTAAAATTATTCACTTATAAAGTAAAGTCAATACAACGAGTTAAAAATCAGACTTACCAAGCAGCTGCTGTTCACATACATACATATATATATGAACAATATCACACGCATTGCAGTGCCGTGCCGATATACAGCTATATCGCACTGCTACGAGTGTGCTATTGCGTTTATACAACAGTTCAAATACATAAGAAACAACAACGGAGTGTCTTTAAAAGCCCTCTTTTGTGCAAACTACTTCCTTTCGCCACAGATTCAAATCTCAAGTTGACAGTTTAACAGCTGAGCCCAAGCCACCGTTACTAATTCTAAAACATCACTTTACAACGCATAACAAAGGAATGTTGAGTTGCTTCATTGAAAGCTTATTGTAGCAATGTATTAAAAGATAACTGTATTATGTAGAGTAGAGTATTATGAGAGAGAGATGGACTGGCGAGTGTGATTACCTGCATCTGATATATACATATTCACAATAAAACATTAGTTTGAATGTCTGTTGAGGAAAACGATATCTTTGTCGTATTATCCTTTTATCTGTAAGGGTGATTTTTTTATGACAACGCTTCTCAGTGCATTTGTTGACTGCGTCTTACAAGGTGTTGTTGAAAGTAAAAACACCTGATGCCCTGGAGCTCAAATCTCCAAAAACGTTGAAGCAAATTTTCAAATAGACATTGTCTTTATTAACAAACCACATATTTGAAGTCTAAACAAGTACATTCTTGTCTAGAAAGCTCTTAAAACAACATTCTGTGACACAAAAACAGTATTATTTATAAAATTATACAGTGGATTTGGGCATCTGCCATGACACTCGCTGTGAAAAATACCACAAGTGGAGTGAAACATATAAGTGGTTGGAGTTCTGTTATCATTAGAATATCGCACTCCTCTCAGCCAATCAGATTCAAGGACCAGAAAGAACTGTTGAATGAATAAATAAATAAAATAAATAAATATCTTACATGCTATTAATTAAAAAAAAAAAATTTTGATTTGATTTAAAAAGTTGATCTATGATTTATTTTTTAAATCTGTTGACAGCCCCAAAATTTAGTTAGGTTTTAACTGGTTTAACAAAGCAAAACCAAAATCTTTCCAGGTACCCTCTGATGCACAGCACACATACATAAACACTTGGCAGAATGAGTGTGCAAGGCTGTGTGTGATAGAGCCTGAAGGACATTCCCGCTGCAAAGCAAACAGGTTTGATCAGGGACAGGAGCATCCAGTTAACAGGGCAGGAGGAAGGTTCTCATCAGGACCCACACTGGGATTAGGAGAGCTCTCAGCACCAAGCACCTTATCAGCATCATCCAGTGAGCTCACTGTAGTGGACTACTGCTGCATTTAAATCCCTTAGGCAGTATTTGAACTTACTGTTAAAACTCACACCAAAACATGAGGAAAACACTATACCATTCAAAAGATTGTTTTTTAAATGTTTTTAGAAAAAGCCTAATGCTCGCAAAGTCTGCATTTATTTGATAAAAAAACAGAGTAAATGATAGTAATATTGTAAAATGTTATTACAATTGAAAATAACTATTTGTATTTATATTAAATGTAAATCATTCCTTTGATGCCAAAGCTGAATTTTCAGCAGCCATACTTCAGTCTTCAGTGTCACATGATCCTTCAGAAATTATTCTAATATACTGATTTGCTGCTCAAGAAACATTTCATTACTATCAGTGTTGAAAACAGTTGGGTTTTTGTAACATTATGTCTTTACCATCACTTGGTTCATTAAACTAATATCTAATTAAACTAATAATTCATTTAATACATCCTTGCTGAATTAAAAAAAATCACACTGACCTTTTCACAATGAAAGAAAAAAAATTAATGCACAGCAACTTGTTAAAGAATTAGTATCAAATATCAAAGTTACTATAGCGGTTAACCAGTGCTTTTCCACCAAATTATGATCCTGACAACCAATATAGCATGTGAAAACTTTAAAACTTTAATATTCAATATTTTATGTCTGAAAACACTATTATTATTACAAAAGTAACATTGTGCTGTTCGGGCCTTTGTCAAAAAGAGAATTAGATGTTTTATATCTGTCACTCAGGAGCGCCACACAATCAGTGGAATATGAGTTGGCGCTTCTTGCTCACTATGTATTGAGTTCAGCTCTTGTGACCTATATTAGACACCTGTGTAATGTATTCATGATGGATCATGATTTTTACTCATTTGCTTTCACTTCACTTTCAAATGGATGGATGATGATACTCCCTCTGTCACCCATAATGATCTCGATTGCTGCATCTACATTATGAATGCATTATGCATGTGATGTGTCATGAGAAATGGAGTGTTTTTATTTATTTATTTTTTTACTTTTTTTGTCTTAGAAAATCTTTGAAATTGCCTATATTAAAACTAAATTTAGTCTGGATAACCATCTGTACGATATCCACTAGGTGGAGACACTGTCTTTCACCCCCTAAAAGTGTAGTAAAGATAAGAAGATTAATTATTGGTGTATGATTATTGAACAGTCGCGAGCTCCTTCACCACATTATTTATGAACTGTTTTGTCGCACAATAACACGTGCAACTTTTAAAAAGTGCAACTTTTGTATTAATATGGACAATCATAAGTAAACCCATACAAAATAAAGTAACTCCCCCTTAAATAAAGTTATGTGAGGTGAAAGTCCACGTTTTAAAGCGAGAGTTAAGATATTTTTTTTTGCATATTTCGAGAACAAATTCTATTTAAAAACGCACTGCTACAGCTTTGAGGGCTAGTCTTTACTCCACGCCTTTTCATCCAAAAGTGAATCACGCGATTATAATCAGAGTTTAAAGAGCCCTACTCTATTCAACTACTAAATGTGCAGTTTACATCAGAAATAAGCGATAAGAGCACCTATTAACCCGCCAGGTAAAGGTAAGAGAGCTCATTTCACGCGCTGTGATGTGAGGTTATTTTGGTTGATCGCTGCTGAAGCCCTTTAGAAATACGTGCAGCTACAAGTTCGCAGACAGTTATGCGGTAAAAGGGAAATGAATAAGCCCATAAACACTTTTAAAATGCGGACTCATTCAGCAGGAAAGCACGGGGTTCAGACTGGCCTGCGAGTGCCGATAGTTTTGATAGAAAGAATCGATAACTTACATGATGAACGAACTAAAAGTTGTTTCATATGCACGATGAAAATTTCCTGCTTGGTCCGGCTATTCTGGCAAAGGAAGTAGGCTATAGAGAGGTGGGTTTTGTTGATTTACAAAAAAATCAGGAAACTGTTTTGGAAAGTGTATTCGTAACTACATAATTACATATTTATCGTAAACTACAGTCTTGCGCATATGTGTAGACTACACAATGGCAGGCAAACAAATGTATCACAATAGAGCATGGGGCACAAATACATGCACGTCAACAGCTTAAATGTATTTGAGATATTTTCGAATTTTATAGAAGTATTTCTTTAAAAATGGGAACATCGTTTAATCTGTTTTCGTATAATTGAAATCCATGGATTCGTGAAGACATGAGGCAGATCTTCTGTTTGTTAAGCTGTGGATATCTTGGTAAATATTTAAACATCTAGTTAGATGTTATTAATAGAGGTATAAAGTCTAGGGTATTTGTTACTAAGAATTCATATATACAGTGGGTACGGAAAGTATTCAGACCCCCTTAAAATTTTCACTCTTTGTTATATTGCAGCCATTTGCTAAAATCATTTAAGTTAATTTTTTTTCCTCATTAATGTACACACAGCACCCCATATTGACACTTCTACTAAATACTGAGCATTTTTCAGTTTTTCTTTTTTAATAAATTTGCAAAAATGTCAACAATTCTGTGTTTTTCTGTCAATATGGGGTGCTGTGTGTACATTAATGAGGAAAAAAAATTAACTTAAATGATTTTAGCAAATGGCTGCAATATAACAAAGAGTGAAAAATTTAAGGGGGTCTGAATACTTTCCGTACCCACTGTACATTCAGGTTCTCAGTGTACAGATTTCAGGTGGATTGATTCGAGCAGGAGATGAGGAAAATAAAATAGATGCTTACATTCCCCACCAGATACACCCACAGAAGCCCAGGTTTCCAGAGCCCTGTGTTTGTATTTTTAATTAGTGTCTGACTATGACCCAGCACTAAAGATAGAACAGAGACAGCAGAGAAACAACAAGAATGGAGATGTGCAGCATGTCCTTGCATTTGTTAGTTTTTTGTCCTTTATTCTGTTCCCCTTGTTTAAGCAGCAGTGATTCTCCTCATGTGTTGGTATACAGGCTGTGCACTGCTAAAAAACTAAATTGTTCAAGTGTTTTTTTTACACATTAGTGGTGGGTATATAGCTAAGTCACCATGAAATTAAAATTTACATATTTTAATAGAATATTGCAGTGCTTAATATAAATGATTTACTCATTTTATGTGCCCTCGTAATTTGCTGCATCCCAATTCACATACTATCCGCCCTAAATAGTATTCGTACTTCATAGTATGTTGAAATGAGTATCCCAGAGGTACCTGGATGGTTTACTACAGTATTTCCAATGAAAATTTCAAGTGAAGATCCAGGCACACGTGTACTCTGATGGTGAATATTACCCACAACCCTTTGCTTGTTGGACAAAGATTTGGTTAGAACCACAAACGCAAATAACAAGCGTTGAAAAATGACAGACATGGTGGATATGCAAGACTGATGGTTAAGTAGAGTTTTAGATGAAGGGGTTTGATGAAAAATATTTGTTTAGTGTTATCCACATTTCATCTGCAACAACATTGTGAGCTTTTATGAAGATACATGTGGTCATTAACTTTTAACACATGAGGAGAGTTCTTCACACAACTGGCATATCAACATGCTACTTAAAGGGGTCATATGATGTTGGATATCGTCCTCTTTTGGAAGGCCAAACAAAGTAGTTTCGCTTTCACAACGAAACACACAGCGTCGACAACAACATGGCGGCGGCAACAACAATACTACAGTTAGAATAAAAGTTAAGCCTTCTTTTTTTGCGTGAACATTTGGGCGGCGTTATGCTAATCTTCCCACATAACATTATTTTCCACATACTGTACATTATTGTTTCTTCTCTATGCCTCGCCTTTCTGAAACGCGTCGATCTTACAGGCTGCGAGTCAGAACAGCCGGCATTGTAGTCTACTCTCCAGGATCAGGAAACAGTCCTCCATAAAATGCTCTGCACACATCTGAATATTTGGGTTGAACTGTTCTGGAATAAATACAACTTAACCATTGATTTCTAGTCCTGTCCTC
>NW_015641029.1:801298-815506 GCF_001515625.1 Sinocyclocheilus rhinocerous | reverse complement strand
TGTTTAAACGAGGCGTTTTAGGTAGGCGTGGTTGACTCTTAACTTTTATAAAGAATATCTCTTTGGATTTGAGACTTTAGTCTTTGCAACTTTACAGATCTTCTTTATGCACCAAGAGCTTGTAACACTCCAAAGAGAAAGGAAAAATTTAAATCGCATCATATGACCCTTTAATTTCTCTCCAATATTGTAGGAAATTAAATTCAATGAAATGTGGAGGATGTTAACTGTGACAAGATGATTGACTGGGCAGTTTAAATGATGATGGGATGCACGCCCACTAGGCAACAGAGTGGTGCATTAAAGACGCTATTATAACGAAGTACTACTGTGTGCCCTAAAGCTTGCCTACTATTCTGCTTCACAATCTAAGACTTATTTCAAGACGGTGCACTTGTATTACTATGAATGTAAGAGAGTGCAATGAACAATATGGTGGAGAAAGTCCTGTCTTCTGAATAAATCGACAATTAGTAAAGTCTTTGTGTCACTGCAGCTGCATGCTCTGGTTACTACACATTGGCTGGACTAACCTGAAATAGGGTAGGCTAAGCATATTTTAATGTTAACATTTATGGGACAGTGATTGTCGGATTTTGTTGCTAATTTGAAATTTGTTATTTAAATGTGAGTGTGGCAAGCAGTTTTTGAGATTTCAGGAGTTCCCCATTCAAGTAGATAAGACTTGATCTTGGGTGCTCAAAATAGTTGCCTGGAAGCATTACAAATGGCCACAGGGTTAACAGACTTTGAAACAGACTTTTGCCCTGTCCTTTATTTCGAGAAGCTATTTCACTCATATATATCACAATAGGGAAGAAAAGATTATTGCAACTTCAGTTTCATGCTGGCATTAAGCTAAGTCACTTTTTTCTGAATCTGTTCACCAAAAAGATTCATTCAGATTTGTTCACTGATTTATAGAATTTGCAATAAGTCACAATTATCTTTTCATTTCATGTACTCTGGGGCGTAAACAGGCTTCCGATAATTTTTTTTTCAGTGACATTCTCTGCAGGAAACATTGGTACTCCAGTACATTTGTGTGTTATGAGTGAGTCAGTGAATCATTCATTCAACTGATTCTTTAAAAAATCATTTTCATACATTGAATGTTAGATTCAGTTGATCTCATGTTCAGTTGATCATGAACAAGATGTTTTATTTGTTGATTTTTGTTTATGAAAGAGATGTTTTATTCAGACAATGGCAGGATTAATTCCACACTTTAACAGTTCAGGGACTGAACCCTAGATAAATCTTAACAAATTATGTAAAAGTCAGTGCTCTAAAAAATTCTCTGATTCCAACCTTGTGGCAAAAGTTTGGGAAGGAGCCCCTTTCTGTTCCAGCATGACAATGCCCCTGTGCACAGAGAGGTCCATGGTGTACTCAGTCTGGAGTAGAACCTTGACTAGTCCACACAAAGCCCAGAGCTGGACTGCAAGCCAAGGTCCATCAGCCAACATCAGTGCTTGTCTTTACTGTGTGTGAATTGGAACAAATCCCCGCTGCCATGTTCTAACATAGCGGAAAGCCTTTACAGAGAAGTGGAAGTTCTAGCAGTTAAGGAAAGAAGAACTTCTTATTAATGCCATTGGTTTTAAAATTAAATGTCAAGCATATGGGCACAATGTTTGGGTGTCCACATACTTATGTTAATAGTAATCTAATCTTTCAAACTGTTCTCCTATCATCCTCTGAGCTCCTCAGGATTTGTTGATTTCTCACTGTGTCTGTCTGTGAAAAGAGACATTAATAAGTCATAGCAGATGAATTATGGATTGACGTGAATTCAGCCTTGGAAGTTCTATATAAAGAAAGGACTGCTGGATTATTACATCATTGCGAAATGTGTTTGTAGAACATGTGCATTGAAAACGTGCATGTAAAAAAGATTTGAAGTCTACACAGCATTCTTTATTTAAAAAAAAAAAAAAAAATGTGTTACTGAAATTACCATCAAGTTAAAAAAAAAAGCAGAATGCTTCTAAGAAGCATGAGTCTGTGACCACAATTTCACAATGTTTAAAAGTTTGGGGTTTGTAAATTTTTGTAATGTTTTTGAAAGTTTCTTATGATCACCAAGGCTGCATTTATTTTATCAGTAAAATATTCTGAAATATTATTACAATTTAAAATAACTGTTTTGTATTTTGTGAAAATCTAAATTGTCAGCCATTACTCCAGTCTTCAATGTCACATAATCTTCAGAAAATAATTTTAATATGCTAATTTGGAGCTCAGGAAACATTCCTTTCTAGGATTCTTTGATAACTAGAAAGTTCAAAAGAGCAGGATTTATTTGAAATTAGATCTTTTGTAACATTATACTGTAAATGTCTTTACTGTACTGACCTCGAACATTTGAATGATAATGTATTTCTTAACCTCTTAGATATAGTTTCTGAAGCAATATTAATTTTGTTGTCCTTATTAACAGGCTACAGCCTCCACACTGCATGCATAAGCACTGTAGTGTTGTGGCACTGGAAAAGATATATTTTGGAGAAGCTGAAAGTCCGAAAAAGCTGTGATGTGTTAGAGTTATCTCATCATAACTTAAACTAACAGCTCCTGCTCTACTAGTTTCCTGCTGATCGAGTACGGCTGCCGCTACCACTGGACAGATGTGCAGCCATTATGGTTCATGTTTTCCTCCATGACAGCTCATGACTAATCTGTCCCGGGCTTTGCTCTGCACCGTGTTACATACAAAATGCTAGCTAATGTATGCGCTATTGTTCGGCACAAATTGCCAGTTTCAGTGCTTCCTGTTCAGACATGCTGTCGCATTCATGGTAATATTTTGGTTAGCTAAGGCATTGTTCCCCAAAGTTTAGCTTCCATCTTTGAAGTGGAAAGCAGTTTGTATGTAGTTTTAACCTCATGCACATCATTTGCCTGAGTGGTTTTATTTAGTGGGTCACTGCAGCAGTGGATGTACTTCGTCCTCTGGAGTCAGATTCTCTCTCTCTCTCTCTCTCTCTCTCTCTCTCTCTCTCTCTCACACACTTCTCTCTCTCTCTCTCTGATCAATTCAGCAGGCTTTAAGGTGACCTTTGTGGAGGAATGTTGGTGTGTTTGGCCCTCTGCATTTGTTCAGTCATCAAAAAGGTGGTTCAATATAGCAGACATTTGCTCAATAGACCTTCTTTGCATTGCACAGACTGTATTTTACAGGGCAATCTGAGACTGTGGCTTTCTTTATGAAATATCTTTATGGATTTCTTCCTTGTCAGGTTGGAGTCTAAAAATTCAGCCCTGATTATTGTTGCACAAAGGATGACATTGGTTTTCTCAGAACTGTATTTGTGGTTAGTACATATTCTTGAACAAATGGACCTGTGGTTCTCATGCGGGCAATGGAGGTTTGAATCTGGCTTGCAGTATTAGTTTCAATATTAGTTAGCAATATTAGTTTCCTACCCTTTCTCCACACATCATTTACAAAGATGGCAAAAAAGGGTTGACTTGATGGTTAGTGCATTGCGCTCCACAACATTGAGCTTTGGTTCTCATGTGGGCAGCAATTTGGCTTGTACATGAGGCTAAAACTGAAATTGCGATGTGGCTAATTAAATATATGCTCTGCATGTATCAAAGTGAAATGCTGCACTGAGTTCCTTTAAACGCGAGCAGTACATGATTCATTGTTTTCAGTGTCTCGAAGCAGCCAGTTTGCAGCAAATGCTTCTCCATGCAAATTCCATCTCTTCTGTGAGTTTGGGTCACTTAAAAACATGGATTTGGGAACGCAACATGCACCAACCATCTTTTTATTTTATAGTAAAATATTTAAATAGTAATAGTTCTTGTTTATTATTTTTATTTTATAGTCATATTGATAAATAAAAAACAATGTTGTGATGTAAATCTGTCTTTAATCTTAGTTTTTTATGTCATACTGAGTCGTTTGGAGTGGCCAAGGATGAATGACCACAACTATGGTTATTGATTTTTGAGAAAAAGTCTCTTCAGTCACCACACATGCAGTGATGAAGACAAACTTGACTTGAGTATGAACACAGTTGGTGATCAGTCTCTATATATTAAAAAAAACAGTACTGCCGCAAACTTTTGAAGTCTGACCAGATGCCTCATTCATAGATTTTGATTCTAAATTCAGATTTGATCCTAAATTCCATTGGATTTAATCCTTCGTCAAAAGTGAGAAACAAATATGCATTTATAAAGGCAGAAACTGATGAGAAAGTGTTGCCTATGCCAACCGAAGCGCATGTGTACAAAAACGTTAGAAATGAATTTGTATAAATGATTTCTTGAAAATGGTCATAATATTACAGTGTATGCCTACCACACATATGGTTTCTGAGAGCATGCTTGAATTTTTTTTTGCCCTTTGATGAAGAGTGTTGTACTACTTCTAAATTATATAGAGAAATCTGTGTGCTCTGACACATTGAGCTGTGGTGCTTGTGTTCGAATCCTATTCTCCACTGTTGTCTGAATAAATGTGGCAAAAAGACCACAATAAAATGAAAACATGTACCATCAAAATGACTTTACATGGATGTCAGTGCTTTTATCCATAAATGGCATTTTCCAGCACCACTTCCAACATATGGCATGCTTTTAGATCTCCTTGTCTCATTTTCAATCCTGATTTGCTTACATATACGTAAATAAAGGCTCGCCGAGTTCAGTAATTGCACTATTACAAATCATTATATTGTGGTTTGTGTGTTAATTTCTTAATCGCCGGTTTCTCAGTGGATTGTGGACTGAAACGCAGACAAGGGACAGATGATAAAAGATGGCAGGGAGCTGTCTAAACACACCATTCCCTGTCAGCGCAGATGGAGGCTGAATGGCAGACTGAAAGAGGAAAGGGATTTTCTTGGCATTAAAATCTTTCTTTTCTTGGCAGAGCGCTCTCTTTGCCGGTTGTGAAGGTCCAGGGGCGGAAAATTGGCTTCTCAGACTCACAGATGGTCTAAGGCTTGGTCTACATCCACACACACACACACACACACACACACACACACACAGAAACCTTGAGTTTTTGGTACACCGTTGAAGTTCTCCCCTCCTTTTTCTCTCCTTTCATTTGCCAGTAAATGTTTGTCAGCTAATCTTGTCATCGAGTGGGTATTACACAAGTGTGTCTGTCAAAATTACGCTTGTACTGTCACGTTAGCCAAATTTACACCACAAAATTTTGACCTCTTGAGTATGTGTCTTTGAAAAAGTGTTGACGATGTCACTGCTTTCTGCATGTGAACATATGGAGAGGAAGCGGAGTATGAATATGCACACATATGCACACGGTGAGCCATTGAAAGCCTTGTCTCAGATTTTAGATGACACCGTGGTACTATGCTGCCTGGCAGATTATTTCTGCACACCTGTACTATCTTGATTAGCATATTTTTCTCAGCAGAGAGACATGTGAGGTCCCAGCTGACACTATTATCAGAGGAGTACTTGAAGTACTTCACTATATTTGAGTAACTGAATACTTTTACTCAATTACATATCTAGGAAAAAAATTAAATGGTACAAAGTGTATGTATTTATGGTAATTGTCACGCAAATCTGTCCTTAATCTTATTAAGAATAGCTATGTCTTATTGTGGTGAGACATTTGGACGAGTCAGAGATGAATGACTACAACTATGGTCATTGATTTTTGAGAGAAAGCGCCTCTACAGTCACACATATAGTGATAAAGACAATCTGGACTTGAGTGCAAACACAGTTGGTGATCAGTCTCTATTTTCAAGTGTCAACTATAAAATCAGCTTATGTTAATTTCGGGTTTCAGGATATTGGTCTCTTAACCTTTGCTGTGCTCTAGATTCTTACATAATTGAGCAAGTTAGAATTTTTTAATTAAACAATTTAGGAAGTTTATGTACTTAACTTAGTTTAATGAGAAAACCTGTTTTGTCTCTTGATTTCGTCATATCTGCATCTAAAATCAGATACTTTGTACTACATTTGATGACAAATGACCTTTGTGGGTGTTAAGCTGTATACAAACCCAACACAACAACAAGAAAAGCTAGTAAAGTTAGTAAAGCTAATAGGCTCAGTAGCTTCTGCAGCACGAACACAAGCATGCAGTCCGCCATTGTTGTTGTTGTTGCTGTTACGTGACGTAGCAGTGTCTGACTAGGGTCGAGACGTGGGGTGATGACATCATCGTTTCACAAAATATACGGATTGGCTGTACACATGAAAACACAAAGGTGTAGTTTTCAGATTTATCCACTCTGGAACCCGGTTTCAAAACATAGAGGTTTCGGGCTCCCAGAACGCCGGATCCGTCTGAACGAAACGCCGATACGATACAAAATTTTCACGTATACAGCTAAATGTTTCTCTGTGTGTGGGGCCTTAGTTTGTAGCTCTGAGTCTTCCTCGTTTTGTTCCCCTCATGTTTCTGGTTGTGGCTAGAAGGGATACAGCTAAAACCGGAAGCTAACAATAAATAAAGTTTTCTACCTATTAGAAAACTGTGTTTTATTAATATCTACACATACCCCAACCCTAAACCTATCCCTTACAATAATGCAAAAACAGTAATTAAGGTTGTACAGTGTGACAAAAATTACGCTATATTGATGTGCACATGCCCAGTAGACGAATCTGTATACCATCTAGTCTTAAACCGTGTTTCCCTGCTGCTCTGTTCCCTTTTTTGTTGCCATATTGGACCACACCCATCTGTTTGTTATTTCCCACGGTTACTCATGAGTTGATTGGTTCAGCTCTGTATAGCCTTAGTGTTTCTCTTGTGCTTTGCCAGTCGTTTGTCTTACTGCTTGTAAGCTGTTGCATTTTCCCTGCCTGTGTTCTTGGTCATTTGTATTAAACTATATGATGCACCTAGATTCTCACCTCTCCTCATCCCTGCTTGCTAAGTATTAATATGATAAATAATAAACAATAATGAATAATACACCAAATCAGCATATTAGAATTTCTGAAGGATCATGTGACACTGAAGACTTGAGTAATTTGAGATACCTAATTTTTACCTTTTTAAAATGTATTCACATAGAAAAAAGTTGTTTTAAAGGGGTCCTATTATGCTTTTTCACTTTTTTCAACTTTAGTTAGTCTGTAATGTTGCTGTTTGAGCATAAAAAAGTTCTGCAAAGTTACAAAGTGCAAAGTCCACTTCAAAAGGAGATATTTTACTTAACAGAAATCACTTTCTGCTACTACAACGAACGACTCGTTTGGACTACAACGCATATTTTCAGGGATTTGTGATATCACAAATATCGGCGAATGGAATGAGACCTAGTTGAGCTGCACTAGAGAAGGCAACGAGTGTTATCACTATGTCGGAGACACGCTAGCTTTCCCAAGGCAGACGAACTTAAAGTGGTTACAATCATCCGGGTTTAAAACACGCTCAAATTGATTTGATATTGACGCAATATTTACACTGAAGCTCGCAGATGGCTATGGTAAGGGGCGTGACATTTCCCGACCAGGTGCCGAATGCTGCCAATCACAACACACACTGGCCCAGCTAACCAATCACAGCACATTTCGTGTTTCAGAAGTATTTTGTATTTCGTATTTCGTATTTTCGTATTCATTTGATACAGGAACTATTCGAGTCGTTTATGCCAGACTGGGGAGAGAGGTGTTGTAATAATGTAAAATATGTGAAAAATAATGTGTTTTTCGAACAACTTAGTATGAGTTCTAGTACACCCCCAAAACAAAATCAAGACTTTGTAAAAGAGCATAATAGGACCCCTTTAAATAATATTTCACAGTATTACTGATTTTGCTATAATAAAACAATTCTTCATTCTTGTAAGCAAATAGAGATTTTATTTAAAAACCTTTAAAAATTGTAAGTATTTCAAATTTTTGACAGGCAGTATATACAGTATGTAATCCCATTATCATTGTAATAAATACATTCAATGTAAAAGAATGGAATTAAATCATCTGCAGCCATACAGATAGAGAAAGAAATTGCAAATGATCGAGATGAATAGAACAAGTAAGTTGGAGACGGGCAGAGAAATTGAATTGCAAAGTCAGCGCTTACCTGACTGTCTCTCCCTCTTTGTCTCTCTTCTCTCTCACACACATCATTCATGCTCAACATTATAGTGACGCATCAGTGTGTATGCAGGTCAGACCCCAGGTGTAAATGTTCTCATTCTAGCTCTTGTGTATGCGCACGTGTGTTTCCCTCGTGGCCGGTAGAAGAGTTGAAAACTGAATGATCTATTTATTTACAGCATGAGGCTGCAGCACTATTTATGATCCTTAAACGATAAGCTTTCGGGAGACTTGTAAAAGAGAAGTGTGTGTGAGTGGGGCTTGACTCTAGTAAGGCAAGACTGGGGACAGGGATATTTATTTATTTGTTTATGTTTAAAGGGAGAGGCGCATTGTAGGAATTCAATAATTCAGGGTGTGCTTTATGATCTCCTGAAGATGCTCCAGGTCTTCAGGGTCTAGAGGTTTCTTGCTTGTGTATCAATTTTATTTTAAAACTTGTCTGTTTATCCCTTCTTTGATGGAAAGCAAATGGTGTCGAGATCTCCTGATCTCCAGCACCTATCTCCAGGGTCTTTAGCTCTGCTGCTGTGTATGGTTTATCAATACCATAAAATTTTAGCTGTGAAATATTATGAGTCTCATCAAGGACGAATCTGTCTCCTAGGAAACATATGTGCCTTGCAAACACGCACACACTTGTACACTCAACCACACTGTTCACACCTTACATAAACATGCTGTTGCAGGTCTGATCTTATTAGATGGTTATACTGTTTTACATACTGCATTACTATATCATGGTATTTCTCCAAGATAGAATACTACAGTATAAATGACAAGAACATCATTTGATACAAATACCATAACATTATGGCTTTTTAGACATATCATGTACACATATCATGATGTTACTATGGAAACTTGTCTGCATTACCATATTTCATGTACCATGGTATTTACGTTGAGGTAGAATACTATATGAATACAAAGAATAGCACTGAGTTACATGTCTAAGAAAATCCAAGATGTTACCGTACACTACCATATAAATTTTAGGGTCACAAGGATGCATTAAATTGATCAAAATTGACATTAATAACATTTATACAAGACATTTATAATGTTACAAACGATGTAAAATGTTACAAACAAACTTTATATTCATCAAAGAATCCTGGAAAAAAGTATGACTGTGTCCACAAAAATATTAAGTAGCACAGCTGTTTTCAACATTGATAATAGATTTTTCTTGAGCATCAGATCAGCATATTAGAATGATTTCTGAAAGATCATGTGACACGGAAGACTGAAGTAATGACTTCTGAAAATTCAGCTTTGCCATCACAAGAATAAATTACACTTTAAAATATATTCAGATAGAAAACTGTTATTTTACATTGTAATAATATTGCACAATATTAAAGTTTATACTGTATTTTTTTCGTAAGAGCCTTTCAAAAACAACAACAACAATAAGAAAATAAATCTTACAGGCCCCAAACTTTTGAATGGTAGTGTACCAAAAATCTGTTGTCATGGTTAATATGTGAATTACCATATTCCATGTGCCAATTTAATTAACTCTTAGGTCGAATATAATGAATATCAGGAATACCATGGTATTGTGATGGTACAGGTGCATACCAAAAAAACGTTTAAGTTACAAATGTTAACCCTCGTTCCCTAATGGAGGGAACGGAGATATTGTGTCGAGTGATGACACCAGGGGTCGGTCTTGGGAGCCCAAACACCTCTGACATCTTTGAGAAAAGGCAGATGAAATTGGGTGTGCAGAATTTGCATAGCTGGCCACGCCCTGGATATCCGGGTATAAATAGGCTAGTGTAGCATCTGCTCATTGTTCTGTTCTGAGGAACAGAGGCAGTTCTGAGTTGTGGCACGAAGGACACAACATCTCCGTTCCCTCCATCAGGGAACGAGGGTTACCATACGTAACCGAGACGTTCCCTTTCTGTCGTTCACGTCGATGTTGTGTCGAGTGATGACACTAGGGGTCCCTATACTAAACGCCACAATTGCCAAACATAGAGGCACCATAGGGGCAGAGGTCCCTTCAGCTAGAGCCTTTTCCCATAGTTAATACTTACCAGAAATAAGAACGGCTGAAAAGTCTTGGTAGTGAACTGTTCCCCCAACTTCGCTAAGTCAAGTGCTTAAAGCAGCACTATGTTACTTTTTATGTGTTCAAAATTTGCAAAATGTATATAATGAGTGAGTACATCATGAATTCATCTTCCAAACCGCGTTTTTGTCTTATTCCGAATCACTACGGTACACTTATAATAAGTACTTATATTTGGACTATTGTAGCCTGGTCGGGTCGTCACCGCTGCGGAGTAACACATACCTGCGTGAATCGCCATAGACATAAACTTAGAGAAGTAGCTCCGGTTAGAATGTTCTTCCGCGGGATGTGTGCAGTTCTGTTTATTAACCGCTAGAGCGCCAAAAGTTACATAGTGCTGCTTTAAGTGATAGAAAGGTAGTCCAGAGTTCATGAGAAGGATTCATCTTCCAAACTGCGTTTTTGTCTTATTCCGAATCACTACGGTACACTTGTAATAAGTACTTATATTTGGATTATTGTAGCCTGGTCGGGTTGTCACCGCTGCGGAGTAACGCATACCTGCGTGAATCGCCATAGACATATACTTAGAGAAGTAGCTCCGGTTGGAATGTTCTTCCGCGGGATGTGTGCAGTTCTGTTTATTAACCGCTAGAGCACCAAAAGTTACATAGTGCTGCTTTAAGTGATGGAAAGGTAGTCCAGAGTTCATGAGAAGGAACCTGAGCTGGACTGAATGAGCGTATGTACTGGGGGGAGGCACTGTGAGCAAGCTCTACACCCTGCCAGTCTCCTGAGTCGAAGAACTGGTGTTCAAGACTCTAGAAGAGACTGGTTCCATCCACAGATTATAAATTCTGGCAAATGTATCAGGTGTAGCCCAACCTGCAGCTCTACGGTTATCTGCTAGAGAGCCACCATTCGCCAAGGCTGCTGAGGCAGCCATACCCCTGGTTGAGTGAGCCCTCACTCCCAGTGGGCAAGGTAGACCTCTGGCCTGATAGGCCGTCCGGATCGCATCCACTATCCAGTGGGAGATCCTCTGTATGGAGACAGCATTCCCCTTCTGGTGTCCCCCAAGCAGATAAAGAGCTGTTCAGAATGTCTGAAACTCTGAGTGCGTTCTAGGTATGTGCGCAGGGCTCAGAGGTATGTGCAACAGAGACAGGTCGGGGTCCCCTTCCTGGGAGGGGATAGCTTGCAAGGTCACCACCTAATCCCTGAAAGGGGTGGTGGGAACCTTGGGCACATATCCAGGCTGGGGTCTCAGGACAACGTGAGAGTCTGCCAGCCCGAACTCTAGGCATGATTCATTGACGGGGAGGGCTTGGCGATCCCCTACCCTCTTGACAGAAGTGAGCGCAGTCAGGAGCGCCGTCTTCATATCAAGGGCGCTGAACTCAACTGACTGAAAGGGCTCAAACGGATCTCTCTGTAAGACCACAGTGAGATCCAAAGAGGGGATGAGGCGTGGCATTGAAGGGTTTAACCTCTGGGTGCCTCTGAGGAATCTGATGACCAGATTGTGCTTCCCCACCGATCTGCCTTCCATGGTGTCGTGATTTGCCGCAGGGCCGTCTTCATATCAAGGGCGCTGAACTCAACTGACTGAAAGGGCTCAAACGGATCTCTCTGTAAGGCCTGTAAGACCACAGTGAGATCCAAAGAGGGGATGAGGCGTGGCCTTGAAGGGTTTAACCTCTGGGTGCCTCTGAGGAATCTGATGACCAGATTGTGCTTTCCAGATCAGATCAGATGTGGTATGTCATTGGATGACCTTGACTTCAGGCCCAGGCTGTTGCGGGGCCTTGGCATTGCTTGCAGGGGGCTGTCCCTGGCGACGAGCAGATGAGGGCTGCTGTCTCGGAGGTACAGGACCAGGGCCTGGCTCATGCTGAGGCAGCTCCGTCTGCATCTTAACCGTGGGGAACTGCCGAGCAAATTCTTCCACGCTGTCGCCAAGAGACCAACCTGTGAAATGGAGGAGTCAAGAAAGCGAGCTTTCTCGGCATCCCGCATCCCGGCCAGGTTGAATCACAGGTGGCTCCCCTGGACCACTAGTATGGACATCGCCCTACCCAGAGCCTGTGCGGTGTCTTTCGTAGCCCAGAGGGCACAGTCATTCGCCGAGCGCAGTTCCTGCAACACCTCTGGGTTGGGACCACCCTCGTGCAGTTGTTTCAACATCTTGGCCTGCAGGATGGCCATAGCCATGTAAGCCTTCGCCACGAGTGCCGAAGAGAACTTACAGGCCCGGGATGGGAGTCTCGGGTGGCCCCGCCAGGTGGCGCCGCTTTGTGGGCAGAGATGCACCACAATCGCTCTCTCCACTTGTGGGACCTCTGTATACCCCCTCGCTGGACCCCCATCGAGGGTGGTGAGGACGGAGGAAGTGGTGTATCGTGTCCTGGCTGATTTCGTCAATTCCTCGTGCACTTGACCCAGGGGTGCTCTCACAACACTTAGCTGTGTATACATTGTATTGACATGACATAACCATTCCATATAAAAAGAAAACCATGAATATCATAGTTTTATCATGGTATATGTCCAAAACAAAAAACAAGGTATTCCCAGGGCACTTATAAAGAAACCATGGTAATTTTATTTTACTTTTTTAGTGGAATGTAAGGCTTAATATTTGGACTGTCATGCATGCACATATACACACTTTCTTTAAATGTTCATCCTGGGCTTGAGTTTCAACAGGAATTTCAGGCTCTTCAGTATAAAGAAAAAGAGGGATTGTTTCTAGAGGTGGTCTGCCAGCCAGATGTGTTCTGTCTCTTAACCACAGGCCTGCAATGGTTTACTTCAGGAGGAAATTCTTCTTTTTTAAATCCATTCCTCCGTCCATCTCCTCTGACATCTAAACCCTGCTGGCTCGGCCCGCATCGCCTCTATCTGCATTTAATTCCCACACTGCTTCAGCTTAAGGGAGACCAAAATGAGCATCAGTAAAAGGAAGGCTGAGCAGAAGATGAAAATGTCATTGCTATGTGCAAAATGGTCCTGGAGATATTTTGGCTGATGAGTTTGGAGTGAATGGATGGTGTGTGTGTGTGTGTGTACGTCCAGATCTGTCCTATAATTTCATCCAGTGGCAGCAGAGGAAATGAATGCACCAGAGCAGGAAGAATGCTATTTGGAAATTAACACACTCTGAATAGTAAGATGTTTGCATGTATATGTGCACACATTATCATCATACTGTGTGTATAATGTTGTATGACTAAATATCCATAGTTTCAAGGAAATGTGTGTCAGATGTGTGCAGTTTTTTTTCCTCTTAAGGAATGAAACATATTTCCTCCCACAACTGTTGCAGACATGAATCAAAGCAATGAGACATCTAACCTCTCAGCCCAGTTCAGCTTTGGGTTTTAGGCATGAGATTACATGGTATGGGAATGTAGTAGGGGTTGTTTGTGTGTGTTTCAGTGATGGATGTAGCCGAACTGAAGTGTGGAATCTGTATCATAGCATAACCTTATGAGAGAGCTGACATTACAGTGGTTTGAGTGTGTGTGTGTGTGTGTGATGAAAGACAGAAAATGAGGACTCTGCTGCCCAACCCAGCCTGGTTGCCTGTTCTTCACACACACAAGTTTGTAGTGTCCCTGTTTAACCCTCTATTGACAAATTATGAAAGCAGGGTTTAAAAATTAAGTGGTCGATTCAGTTTTTCTTACATAGGATTAGGCATGGGCCGATTACCGGTTTCAAGGTATACTGCGATTTGAAAATGTCACGGTTTCAAAACCACTAATATTTTCCGTTATACCGTTCCTGCGGTATGCGCTGTTTTTCATGTCTCCTCAAAGACTGAAAGTGTAGGAATCCCTCAGGTTGAGTGCAGTGTAGAGAGTAACATGACCCTCCTCCTGTTGGTGCGAGCGAGTGGTCAGTCTCGTGTGTGTAGGATGGCCGAATTTAAGGAGCTGCCCCTGGAACTTACGCGATCGGCAACCGGCCGTTTTTTGTCTTATTGCAACTCGTCTCCGATCTGGACTTGCACAAACTGCGTTGCAATGCAATCATTTTCCAAAATGTCATTCATGTGAAAATATGAAGTCTGTAAACATCTGTTAACAGAGGCCAGAGACGCTGAAGACGGA
>NW_015641029.1:795142-801189 GCF_001515625.1 Sinocyclocheilus rhinocerous | reverse complement strand
TTTATTTTTCTTCTTTTTAGGAAACAAATGAAAGAAAAATAAACCAATTCTACTGTTCCTAATATTCTGTATGTTGCTCAAAAACAAAATATATTGTGTTCAGCAGAAAAAAGTTTTTTTTTTTTACCCACTCATTTAAAAACAACACATTTTAGAGCTGTAATGACAATACTGTGATAACGTGAAACCGTGATATTTTTGCTTAAGGTTATCATACCGTCAAAATCTCATACCGGCCCATGCCTACATAGGATGGACACATGATTATTTTTTTCCCTTGAAAAATGTAAAAAAAGTTGTTGGCAGAAAATAATTAGATTCACATTTGCACAACATTTATAATGCTAACAGATTTTTATAGTAAGAAAGTTGTTTACAACAGTGGTTATCAAACAGGGGACTCAGCAAACTATCAAGAGGGCTCCCATAAAAGTATTAAAATCAGTAAATTATTATTAATCTTCTAAAATATTCTAATTCTAATCTAAAATAAAACACTTCAAAAATTAGATTTAAAATGAAATATATTTCTTTTTATATTTTATTGAAGAAACTACAATTTTTTTGAAACTTCTGGAATCACAGTGAATTAATTTAATATAATATTCTGTTAAAACAAAGTGTGTCAAGGATGGAATAATTCACACAAAAATCTGTAGGACTTTCTTTTGTGGAACACAAAAGCATATATTCTGATGAATTTTCACAGTGCACTTTTGAAAACATGCATATCTCACTTGTGGATGTTGCATGTGTGCATGTACAGTAATCCTTCCTTTTACACCACAAGAAATGCTGAGTCATGCGATAGTTTAATTAGTCTGTCCAGCGTCTCCTCCATGTGCTAGTTTGTGTGATATATTTGCTGGAGAGTTTTGATTTACATGCAGGGACGATGAAAGATGAAATTAAGGGGTGGGAAGAAAGAGAGGGAGAGAAAGAGAGAAGGATTGGAGTAACCTTGAGAAAATAAGTAGGGGCCATAAAGAATAAATTGCTTAATCATCCTTCCCATCATTCAGTGATGTTTCGTGTAGTCGCACTAGCGATAAAGCTTTGTGACAGCAGTGTGTCTGTGTGTGTGTGAGTGTATTTATGATCACACATATAGAGGTTAACACTCCTGTCAGATGTGATTTCTCCAGACCTTAATCAGTGTGAAATAAAGCTTTGACCATCACAGGGTCACCACTGACTCTCTCTCAGAAGCTAGTATGACTACTGACCTGAGACCTGTGTTTTCACTCACTGCAGTCTCCGTTCCAGCTGACAGGAATGCAGCATTGCTGTCAGGGAACAAAGCACTCAGGGACTGCATTAAATTCCTCCTTGTGTTAATCTCCTCCCACATACACAACTGCCACAAATACATTCCTTTAAAGCGACAGTTCATCCAAAAATTTAAATTCTGTCATAATCCCTTTAACTGTCTTCTGTGGAACACAAAAGAAGATGTTTTGAAGAATGTCAGTTAAAAAAAAAAAGCATAAAAATAGTTCATATGACTGGTGCAATATTCTAAGCCTTTTGAAGCCTTTTTGCAAAGATTTTGTTAGCACATACAGTCACTCATGCATTGTCTCTCATATTGTGCATGAATGATTTGGGATTCTGATGAAACAGAAGTAGTGACAAATCTTTTCTTCTATATTGTGACATACTTCTGAAGTGAAAGCATTATCATAAAAGAACAAGATGTAGGGCAGGGACTTTGTTCTGTACATTGTGATTGATTGGATGGATCTGAATATGAGTTTGAGGATAATTGTGAAAGTGCTGTCATTTTTAGGAATATTTCGGCATAATTTCGTGGACAAAAAACATATTGCCAATAGTGTAGTGATGTATGAAGGACAGCTCACACAGACACAGAATAAACTTTCCAAATCAAGCAACAACATGGTGAATTTGCTAAATCTGAATTTTTATTTGAAAAAATACAAAATCTATGTGAGAATATTTTGCCCCTCAGATTTCAGATCACATGGATTCCTAATGGAATGAGTAGATTTCTCAAAAAAATGGTGAAGAAAGGGGCGAGTTTAAAGGGTTAGTTCACCCAAAAATTTAAATTAGGCTGTGTTTTACTCACCCCAGAGCCATCCTAGGTGTACATGACTTTCTTCTTTCAAACGAATCCAGTCGGAGTTATATTAAAAATTGTCTTTGATCTTTCAAGCTGTTTAATGCCACTCAGCGGGTGTTGCATGCATCAGTCCAAAAGAAGTTAAATAAAAAGAGCCCATCCATTTAAAAAAAGCATCTGGATTCGTCTGAAAGAAGAAAGTCATATACACCTAGGATGGCTCTGGGGTGAGTAAAACACAGCCTAATTTTCATTTTTGGGTGAACTAACCCTTTAAATGGACTAAATGATTGGAGAAATCCAGCATACAATAAAAAACACATACATGAATGAATTGTTTACAGTACAATCAGTAACATAATTAGAGAATGGCTGAATCTTTAAGTGTTATGGCAGAAGGGAGGATTATCAGTGAATAAATTTGTAGATACATTTTGCTCAGTTGCTCACACAAAAATTATCACTTAAAATAACTTTTATGGTATATGCTTTAATGCTTTAATTGTATAGAAAAGAGCAATGTGAATATTCTCCAAAACATCTATGTGTCCTAAAGAAGAATTCCAAACTAATTTAGAACAACATGAGGATGAGTAAATAATAATGACAGATGATGAATGATTTTTTTATTTAGGGGAACTATTCCTATACCCTGCAGATTTTTCAGGCAGAGCACTTATTTCAGGCAAAAGCTATATTTGGGAAGCATTATGGGTATGATGCTCTAAAATATGCCTCCTTTGCATTATGTGGTTTGCATTTGGTTGCCCTGATGAAAATGATTCAGCTCAGAACCAGTGATTTTCTGGGACATAATGATAAAATGAAAGAATCCTGGTCTCCGCTCCACTAGTTTACTGATGTTGTGCTGCTTGTCAGTGACACCCGGGGCACGTGGGTCTGGCTGTGTTTATTTTATGTGCCCTTAGAGCCAACATCTGTGAATAATGTTACAAAAGCAGGCAGAAATTCAAGCTCTCTGTTGTGGTTTGCATGGCCTGAATTGAGACCAAACTCCCAACTGATCCTACTGTGAACGATTTACCCTTTCTGTCTCACAAACTGCAGATTGCCATGGATGGTTGGCATCACATTCACTCTTGCACAGAACATAAATTAAAGACAGGTTTGTGGCCACGGGAATACTTGAGCTATAGAACCAAAACTCCTCCCTTCCTTAATTTCTTTTTCTCTTTCTTCTCAGTATTTTGTGGGACAGCGTAGTCGTTTATGAACTTTATGTGGCAGTTGGCTACTTATGCATTGTTGTCTGCTAAAATGAAACAAAAATCTATCGACTTTATCTCTTTCACACTTTATAGCTCAGTTTCTCTCAATCACATTAATTTTTCCTGCCATTAATTTCTCTCTCTCATCTTTTGCATTATTTGTCCATTGTATTTCTTGTGGATGTGTACTGTTGTGGTATTGACAAATGTGTGTGTAAGAGATATTGAGCTTTAATGTGTGCTATTGATTGTGTAGCGCGGTCTGGTTTGTATTTCTATTGATTAAGTGAGTTCTAAGTAGAAAAGGTCAAGAAATCAACAGGCACTAAATGTGAGAGGGGTGTGTGTGCTAAAAATGGCAAGTTGGCGTATTTGTCAAGGTACTAATTTTTAAAGTGCGGTGAAAAAGGTTACCTTGAGGTGATGCTGGTGGAGCAGTTTTGCTGGAATCTTTGCTGATGTGCAATGCTACAGTACTTTATAGGTTTACATTAAAAAGACTGTGTGGGTGTATGATGTCATGGTAGCGGTTAATGTAGGCTTAAATATTAATTTCCTCTGGCACCTTTCTTTTTTTAAATAGATGAGGACCTCATTATAGATTTTTAATGACTAATGAAATACCCACAGTGTGTCCATTTATATACAGATTTACAATTAAACAGTGCTTACACCAGTAGTTATATCAAGCTCTCCTGCTGTTTATTCTTGATCTGTAGCATGACAGCTTGACTGCATCTGGATATGCGTAGTTCCCACAGTAGCTGAAAAAAAGTGAAAGAAACTGAACTTTGCAGTATGAATAAAACAGAAGCATAAATGGCCTACTACTTCCGGCGAGATTCTGAAGTGCACATTCAATGGACACTTTACTATCCCATGAGGCCACTGGAGAGGATTTGTAAATAGCTGTGAAGCAACTGATGATGGAAGGTCACATGACAACATGACAAATGTAGTGGATTCATACTACACTATAGAGAACATTTTTTAACAGTAACAAAGTAAGTACCTACTAAAAAGAAATGCCCACTCACGAAGTAGCCTATGTGATTTTGGAGGCAGCCCATTGCTGGTCAGTTGATGTCAACATGGTTTCGCCTATTAAGGGGCAATCTGCTTTTGGGGGGAAAAAAAGTAGAAAAGTTTCCCAAATTGTGTTTTTGTGAGTTGATTAAAAGAGCTAATAAAAAAGTAAAAAAATAAATTTAAAAATAAAACCATTGAAAATAAATCGCTTACTAACAGATATACAGTATATACAGCAAAATACATTACCAAGAATCAAGTAGTCAGACATTCGACAGTCATAATTACTGACGTTAGCACACAGAGAAAATGTGTAACGGACGCCTGGCAGATACAAAAACAATGTTGTATGTTTTGATTAAAAGATATGCTAGTTAACGTTAGCGAAAACCTAAGAATTCACAAAAATTTTTTTACAACAGTGCTCTCATTATAACGTTATGTATAATGACAGTAGTTATTAATGTTCTGCATTTCTGTTTTGAGCTGCGCGCGCTGAAGATGACCAGTAGGCCTAGAATGAAGTATTTGATAGCAGGTTTTTAATCAATGGGATTTAACTTATCATTTATCTCATATAGAGTACGCTTCGTTATTTATACAACATAACATTAATATTTCGACTAGGCTATCTGCACAAAATGCCTCGAATAAACATTCACGCAAAAACGTGCAGAAACACGGCAACTAAACTCTAAAAATTCACAGCGTTTTATTATAATAGTGTTCTCATTATAATGTTGTGTATATGACAGTCCCAGTCATAGTTAATAATATTCTGCATTGTTGTTTGTACTGCTCGCGCTGCGCGCTGAAGATACTACAATGAAGCGCTTTACTGCAGCGTAACTCAACCAAATGCATTTTATACGAGATAAATAGTATATACACGACAATTATAATCTGGCTGAAATGTTTTGAAATCACTTGTACCCTACCTGATCGAAAAAATCCTTTCTTTCACTCTGCCTTTGTCAATTTGAGTTTTGTTAAAGATTTAAATCGCTGCCGAAAATGCTCCTCTGTCGGTCACGGATTATGGAAAGTGAAATTTAAATCTATAAGGGTGGGTTTATTCACGCACGTTAAACTATTTATTTAAAGCTTATTTCTTTCAGTTTCTTATTTACAGCATTATCTTAATAGGCTGTATATTAACTTATTGAGAGAAAACCTAGTTCTATGTGAAATCAGACATTTGAGCACCCCCATATAGCCGAAATGGCATGATCATAACACCCCGCGAATATTCGACTGTGAGATTGGTAGTGGAATCAGGCTCCTCCTATCGAAGCATCGAATCTTCGACTATTCGGGGTCTCCCCGAATATATATGTGTGTGTATATACAAAATATTAGGCTATTTACCTGTATGTCATTTGACCGTTAACTCTCATAGGAGAATTTGGAAAACCTTTTAATTGTAAAGGTTTCTAAAGTCTATTGATTCTTCATAATCTGTTTGATATAGACTACTCCAAATTTAATTTTCTTAAGAAATCATCGTGTATATTGATCTTATCATGTCAATGAAATAGGCTAGTCTTGTCAATAAGGTTAATTGATTTGACATTTGGGTGACATGTTAGCTTGAGTATTGTCTTTATATTCATGTACGCAGGTTATTGAAAAATGTTAGAGGTGTTACCGCGCTGATTACGTGTTTGACTCTCTCTCTCTCTCTCTGTGTGTGTGTGTGTGTG
>NW_015641029.1:790570-791959 GCF_001515625.1 Sinocyclocheilus rhinocerous | reverse complement strand
AAGATATGCTAGTTAACGTTAGCGAAAACCTAAGAATTCACAAATTTTTTTTTACAACAGTGCTCTCATTATAACGTTATGTATAATGACAGTAGTTATTAATGTTCTGCATTTCTGTTTTGAGCTGCGCGCGCTGAAGATGACCAGTAGGCCTAGAATGAAGTATTTGATAGCAGGTTTTTAATCAATGGGATTTAACTTATCATTTATCTCATATAGAGTACGCTTCGTTATTTATACAACATAACATTAATATTTCGACTAGGCTATCTGCACAAAATGCCTCGAATAAACATTCACGCAAAAACGTGCAGAAACACGGCAACTAAACTCTAAAAATTCACAGCGTTTTATTATAATAGTGTTCTCATTATAATGTTGTGTATATGACAGTCCCAGTCATAGTTAATAATATTCTGCATTGTTGTTTGTACTGCTCGCGCTGCGCGCTGAAGATACTACAATGAAGCGCTTTACTGCAGCGTAACTCAACCAAATGCATTTTATACGAGATAAATAGTATATACACGACAATTATAATCTGGCTGAAATGTTTTGAAATCACTTGTACCCTACCTGATCGAAAAAATCCTTTCTTTCACTCTGCCTTTGTCAATTTGAGTTTTGTTAAAGATTTAAATCGCTGCCGAAAATGCTCCTCTGTCGGTCACGGATTATGGAAAGTGAAATTTAAATCTATAAGGGTGGGTTTATTCACGCACGTTAAACTATTTATTTAAAGCTTATTTCTTTCAGTTTCTTATTTACAGCATTATCTTAATAGGCTGTATATTAACTTATTGAGAGAAAACCTAGTTCTATGTGAAATCAGACATTTGAGCACCCCCATATAGCCGAAATGGCATGATCATAACACCCCGCGAATATTCGACTGTGAGATTGGTAGTGGAATCAGGCTCCTCCTATCGAAGCATCGAATCTTCGACTATTCGGGGTCTCCCCGAATATATATGTGTGTGTATATACAAAATATTAGGCTATTTACCTGTATGTCATTTGACCGTTAACTCTCATAGGAGAATTTGGAAAACCTTTTAATTGTAAAGGTTTCTAAAGTCTATTGATTCTTCATAATCTGTTTGATATAGACTACTCCAAATTTAATTTTCTTAAGAAATCATCGTGTATATTGATCTTATCATGTCAATGAAATAGGCTAGTCTTGTCAATAAGGTTAATTGATTTGACATTTGGGTGACATGTTAGCTTGAGTATTGTCTTTATATTCATGTACGCAGGTTATTGAAAAATGTTAGAGGTGTTACCGCGCTGATTACGTGTTTGACTCTCTCTCTCTCTCTCTGTGTGTGTGTGTGTGTGTGAGAGAGAGAGAGCGAGAGCGAGTGAGAGAGAAAGAGAAAGGGAGAG